>NW_008595496.1:0-10470 GCF_000691845.1 Merops nubicus
AAACCATTCTATGATTCTATGAAATGAGCCTTTTTGTGCTCACTCAGATCCTGAAGAGCTCGACTGGTTATTTGTGTGTCTGTCCTACCTTGTGTGTTCCTCAGAGACTGTATCTCCAGGGCACTGATGCCTAAAATCATCCAGACAGGAGAAACCCCAGAGGGTTTGCAGTCACTCTCCTGGGGTTGATGCTCTGCAGCCCCCTGACTGCCTGGCCTGTGCTGGAAAGGGTTTGAGTGTTGGAGGAACTGAAGTGAAGGATGCACTGGAGGTGCATTATTATCTTTCCATGGGAATTTTCTAGATGAGAGAAAATTTAATTTCATTTCATGTCTCTTTCTGTATTTACATTTTCTTTTCGTTTTGAGAAAGAAGAAATTAATCATGTCTTCAGTTCCTCCCTTCTTTCTTTCCCATCTCTCTCCCTTTGTGCCAAAAATGAGAATACAAAGGGATGGATGGCAAATGTTTATAGGGAAGGGGAGATTTATTCTTTCCAGGTTTTTGAGTCTTTTCAATGCTATAGATTTAAATAATGCCTCAAGCTGTGTAAAAATGGCAACTTGAAAAGGAGAAAATAAAGTTTTGAGACATTTCAGTGCAGAGAAATTAAATAAATTCTTGAGCACTTCTTGCTGTTCTGTGTTGCAAAGGGGTCAAAGCAACAAAAAGCCAAGAAACCTTAAACTCTTGTTTGAGAGTCTTGAATTGCTGAGAGGGTTTAAGAAATCAAAGTTTCCTAATCTGTAAAATTGAATCTGTGCTTTTGTTTTGCAGCATGATTTTAGATTGCTTTTCAGTTATTCAAAATAAGATATTGAGCTATTTCTTCACTGGATATTTGGAGCCTCAAACCTGGTCTGTGAATATTTCCAGTGTCGTTACCGACTGCTGAGAAAGGCCCTGAGTGCTCATGGTGTTTTGGCAGAAATCCCCCCAAAAATCTGTGGGCTTTTTGTGGGTGTGGGGTTTTTTTCCCCCCCCTAACTGATTTGAACCACACCTTGGTGCCAGGGGAGGGACAGCCCTGGGAAGCAGCCGGCTCCTCTGTGAGCACTGCTGAGGCTGCGGCGGGGGCGCTGGGACTCGCCCAGCCGGGTGACAGTGGAGTGGGGCCGTTCGTGGCTGAAGCTCATCTTGCCCCTCGCCAGGGCCGTTCGCAGGACCTGCTCCGGAGCTTCTTCAGCTTCGCTTTGCAGGCCGGGTCTCCCTGAAGAGGGCAGCAAAGCTGTGCTGTTTCACAGGGCTCACTGGGACTGAGAAGCTCCCAGGAGATGCGTTTTGAGGGTGGAAAAGGCCTTCAAGTCCACTCTGTCCCACTTTTTTCCTCTGATAATTTTGGAAGCTGACAGCCCCTGTGCTCGAAGGGTTAACACCACTGCGATCCAGCTGATGAGATTTGTTAAACTCCCCACTCCATCCTACAGCACTGCTAATTACCTCTTCATAAACACAAGTCAATTAGCCAGCTTTCTCCCTGCCTGGGCCTCTCAGCCTCCTTCTCCATCACTAGCCCCATGCCTGGGACCACCTGCCTGGGTCCAGCCCCTCCCAGGCCCTGCAGAGCCCTGCCCCAAGTCTGTTTTGGAGCCTTCTGAGGATCCAGCTTGTGCTTCTTGATTAAAAGTGGAAGCACCACAGGTTGTCCTGCCTGGGAGCACGACCTCAGCAACTGCAGCTGCCCCCGCAGGAGGAGAGGGGGTGCAGGGGAGCCCGTACCCTTCTTCAAACGTGGAAAAAATGACTGCAGCAAGGAAGGCAATAAATTCTTCCCTGTGTTCAAGAGCAAGGGGTTTGCTTTGCAGGGAGAGAGATTCGGGCTGTGCGCCCGGCGTGTAAAGATTTTGAAAGGGTTGGTGAGGCACACAGGGAGGGATTAGGAAGAGCTGATTCTGCCCCTGGTTCTTGAGACTCAGCCACCACATTTTCTACTGATGCTCACAGCAGAGCAGGGGTTCAGACCGAGGAGGGGCTCTCCTGGCCACGAGCCCACTGCCCAGCCCACTGCCCCCCAGCGCTCCCCTTCGCCCGCCCGCAGGGCTGGGCTCCACTTGCTGCAGTTTTGGGTGCCAGCCCCCATGGTGGGTGGGAGGCTTGGCTCCCTGCTGCCTCCCTGGAGCAATTCCAGGCCCAAGACAAACAGCCAACAGCTGGAATAGTGTTTAAGTGCAGCTGCTGTCGTACAGATTTAAAGATGAGTAGGGATTCAAGTGGTCTGGAAGAGCTCACAATTCTTCATCAGTGCCCCAAGCTCTGTAACAGCCAACTGCCCTGCAGCCCCACAGCTGAAGATCAGTCACATCTGCCTGGAGTCCTGCAAGGCTCTGCGGGTTCCTGCAGCTCCTGGGGACTGCTTAGTCCCATGTCCCAAACCCACCATGCCCCAAACCACTCCTCCAGCTCAGATCTTCCTCAGTGCACTTCCAGGTGGGATTCTGGAGTCAGTCTTGTTGGATGTGCCAGCAGGGTGGGTGAGAAGATGCCACAGCAGGTGTCAATCAGAGGAGACAACAGGACAACTCCCACCACATGTTCCTTGTCCTGGCAGGTGCCCTTTGGGCCAGCAAGAACTGGGGCTTGGTATTATAATGGAGACTTGTAACAGGTACAGGGCATGGCAGCAAGTTTCTGTAGTATGTGTCAAACTATGAGGTGATCAAAACTATGTCACCAAAAATCCCCCTTCACTCTGCAAGGAGAGCTCTTTGCTGGTTTCTTAAAGTGGTCTGAAAGTTGAAAAACACTATTTCAAGGCACTGGAGAAGAGAAATGTTGCGGCCACTTTCATGGTGGAATGGTGCTAGTGGGGAAGAACAGGCTCTTAGCTGTGGCATTTGGACCTGAATGAGACCCAAAGAGCATGAGAAGCACAGCCCCAGCTTCAGAGGTTTCCTTTTACATGCACACTGGACGAAATGAGGCCTCATCTCAATGCCAGTAACTTGTGTGCTAGTGACACAACGTGGTGAGACTCCAACAGCCAAGCCCTGTCTACAGATGGGCTTAGAATGGTGCATTAATTAAGAGCTTTCCTCCAGGCTGGTGGCCTGGGGTGGGAAATTTCACATTGTGGGGTTTTTTATGTCGTTTGAATTTTCCATCCTTGCCATGGAAGGATGGAAATGCCCATTCCATCCTTTTCATGTCCTCCTCATCCATGCTTCCCAGGAGAAGGTGGCAATGGGGCTCTTGTGGGCACCTGCCAGTGGCCACCAGGCAGCTGGGAGACCTCTGTGTCTGTGAGGGATGTTTTCTGTCTGCTCAAGGGCTGGCAGAAGGGAGGAGGGTTGGTGGGGCTGAGGCCTGGGACAGCTTTGCAGGCAAACGCACAGAGCAACAAGTTGCTGCTTGGGAAAGTGCCCTCCATGGAGTCTGAAGTTGGCATTTTCCAAGAAAATGAAAGAAAATGCTTGTCCCTCTGCCACTGCTCAGGGACACTGGTAATATTTAATGAAGCAGTGTCCAGGCAGAGCAAGGAAGGAGGAAGAGGCAGCCAGTGAGAAGGGGATGGGAACACCCAAGGCCAAGGGAGGGACCTCACCAGCTGGGGCATTCCCAGGGTGTGCCCCCAGAATGAGGAGAGACTGCTTCAGTTCTACTTTTCATATGTTTTATTATAAAGAAAGGTAAGATAAGCATTGTGAACCAAATGTGCCAAGTGCTGCAAAAGCAGCACCCTCCAACAAAATAAAAATAAAAATCAAAAATGCACCTTATGAGGAACTGTAATTATGCTCTCTAATTTTTCATAAATAGACAAAAATCATTGTCAGCAATTTTTAAATAGATGGACATATGGCAGAAAAAATATAATAATGCCATATAACATGGATATAAATTGTCCATTTCTTGCTGTACAAATAATAGAAACAAGTTTGGCAGGCTTTTTTTTTTTTTTTTTGTAGTTTTTTTTTTTCTTTTAATACACATCTCCCTTCTATGTATAACTAAAAAAATGTGCTACCATTAATATAAAATGCTTTTACTATAAAGTAAACTACTAATTTATTTTTTTTTCACAAAAAAAAAAATCTTAAAGATGTCTTTAGCACAGCTCTAAAACACTTAGTAAACTACTTACATCTATCCAACAAATTATATTTTCATGATCTTTTTTCACATTATTTTTCCTCTCCCACTTTCTGCTCTCTCCCCCCACTGACCTTGCAATAGTTCTTTTTTGTTGGTTTTTTTTTGTTTTATTTTTTTTTTTTTGCCAGACATCCAAGGCCTTTGCATGTACAATATTCACACAAACTTCACATTTTAGTGCTGTTAGCAAGTCAAAAGAGGGCATCCTCCTACTGAGCTGGCCTAATGCTGTGGGACACGAGACATGGGCCTATGCTGCACCTAAAAGCAGTTCCCTAGGAAAAGAGTCTGTAGCTAAGCTGATGGCAAGCAGAAAAAAAGGTGTCCTTAGTCAATCTCTTTTTTTTGTTGTTGTTGATTTTGTGTTGAGTTTTTAATTTTTTATTATTTTTATTTTTTTTTTTTTTGTTCTTCACCATTTCTGAGGTTTGGGGCTTTCCATGGAAAGTTGACTTCAGAGTTCCAAAAAGAATACCCAAAGAAGACTGCTCCTGGAGCGTGGGGACGAGGCCAGCGAGGAGGTTGCAGGGGTGGCTCTCTGCTCTGCAGGACTTGCTCGGTGCCTCTCGGGTGGTCTGTAGGACAGGGACTCCCAAGTGTCCTTCGTCAGAGCCTCCTGGAGAAGGGGTGGGGAGCTCTAGGTGAGGTAGAGTGCCTTGTCCCTTGGCAGCATGCTGTAGGAGAAGTGAGAGGCACAAGGTGAGGCGGGCAGCAGCACAGGCAGGGGGTGGCCTGGGCGAGCTGGGATCAGTGTGTGCACACCCAGGCACACTCCCCTCCTCTGCTGGGCCACGGCTTTTGTGGCTCTTTGGGGTGCAGAATGTACAGTGGGGCTGCACTGGGGCACGGGGGGAACACCCTGGCACTTGAGAGTAAGAGCCTGGTGTCATTTCAGCTCTTCCTGAACTTCAGCAGCAACGGCTGAGATATAAATTCCTTCCTGGGGCATGTGTTTTGCTCTTGCTGGGGCTGCAGGGGAGGCCAGCTCTGGATGTCCCTGCAGGGGATGGCAGCATGATGCTGACAGCAGCTCCACCACCCAGTGCTGCGCCTGGAATCCACCCCTTGGCCACTGCTCCTCTTCATCACCCACTGTCCTTAGGCAAACCACGGAGATTTAGAGAACGTACACTGGTTTTGGACAATATGTGTCATTCTGACACTACAGCAGGAAGGAATTTTTGACCCTGAGGGTCAAGAGCCCCTGGCTCAGGCTGCCCAGAGAGATGGTCGCTGCCCCATCCCTGGAACCATCCCAGGGGAGGTTGGATGGAGCTCGGAGCAGCCTGCTCTAGCTGGGGATGTCCCTGTCCCTGCAGGGGGTTGGACTGGGTGGCCTTTAAAGGTCCCTCCCAACCCACACCAGTCTGGGATTCTCTGATACGTAAGGAGTAAGTGGTTTAAAAAATATGACTGGGGGGCTTATGCCTGAAGGTGCTTGTGGGTGTCAGGTGGATTTACACGAGTTTCATGGCTGAAGAGCATCGGAGCAGGAAACATCATCTGCTCAATGCCTCTCTGCTCCTTCCCAAAATAAGTATAACCAGAAAAATTAGTAATCAGGACATGAGGGGAAAAGAACCTTTGAGGATTAGCTGGTCATTGCCATGGGTCTGAAGGAGGCTGCAGAGGAGGGCTGGTGGGACAGCAGCTGGGCTGTGTGCTCTGCACATCCCTGTCCCACCACATCTTGAACTGATCTCATCATTGAAGCAATGACTTTGATTTCAAGCCATCCAGGTTTGTCCAGGAGAGGGAGTCCAGCTTCCAGCACCAGAGCAGCCTGTGTGTGCAGGGCTGCAGAGCCAGGTGTGCAGATGGGTATCCCTGCTCCTGTCCCTGCCTGTAGGTCCCATTGCCTCAACCCTCCATGGGGGCTGCCTGGGACCTCCTACTTGCCATCAGCAGTGTCCTGCTGAGCCCCTGTAGAGCCCCCCCAGTCCTCTTTTTTTCAGGACATACCAGAGGGAGGAATGGCTGAAGTCCCTCTCCTCTGGCTAACATCCTACCTGTGTTTTACTCTGAAATCCAGGCACTTGAATGGGTTTTATCACACAGATCTGATGGAAAAATCACTGGCTGCATAAAGACATCTTGGCCTTAAAAGGTGGTGGAGAACATTACAAAGCTTTGGGAGATTCTGGTGTGGGTGTGCTTACGAGTGGAACAATAGGCAAAGAGCAAGGTAATGCTGTTGGTGATGGAGCTGTCTTCTGATACAGTGCAGAAGAGTCTGCACTTCATTCCTCTCCCCATTTTATAACCTGCATTTCAAATGCAGAGTCTTCCCTACTGCACTCAGCACAGATTTAATGCCCCTGAGCAGCAGTGAGGTATTTCAGTACTAAAACTTCATTAATTTTACAAAATATGCTACAGTTCATTACGTTTCCCATACTAGGCTACGTTGCCCAGTTCATTACAAATTATTACCATAAATAATTGAATCCAAACTAAGTGCATTTGTGATGGTTTAGCCTTGCCTTTTTACAGGGTTGGCTCATTTAGTTTCTGATTTGGGAAATCTCCCCCAGGTTGGAGAGGATCACTTCATCGTTAGCAGGAATTAGCAGGGTTCTAAGTGTCTGGATGAAGTGGCTGGAGGTGGGTTCTGTGTGTCTGGACAAGGCATATCTGAGAGAGGCACCTTTTAGCCCAAAGGAGTGAGAAAGAGGGCAGAAAAGCTCCTAAATGAGGGAACCCAAAGAGAACCCATGCCTTGGACACCAAAAGATGAATCTAGCTCAGTGTTATCCCCAAAATACCTAAACGCCAGGAGATGAATGTAAATGAAACCCTGGAGACAGTTTTGGTGTGGAAAGAGTTGTAATTGGAAGACAGGGCAGAAAAAATGAGTGAGGTGCCTCGAGGAATTTAGAAAGAATTGCAGGTGCTTGTAAAGCCAGCTGCACCTTGGTCCAGGGGAGCTCCTTCCCCTGGAGAAAGTCACTCTGAAATGCAGGTATTCAGTGGGTGCCTGGGAAGGAGCAAGGGCAAGAAGAAGGCTGTCAGGGGAGGGTGATGGGACTCCAGAAGTAGTTTGTGATAGGATGGCAAAAGGCAATAAAATTGTATGCTGCAGCTGCTGGTGGGAAGTGATAGTCCCATCCTAAGCAGGAGCTGAGAAGTGCTGCCCGTGCCTTTGCTAGCCATCTAGGACAGCTTGGTCTTAAGCCCAGAAAGAGCTAGGAAAATTTGAGGGAAGTCAGTAAGCACAAAATCATTAACAATGGGGAGAACATGAGCTAGGAAACATTTAAAACTCTCTCCCTAACATGGCTGATTTATGAATTATGGAGTGTCTGCTCACAGGATCTTAGAAATTGAGGGGCATAAAGGAAGAAGTGTCATTTAATAGCACTGATAGGTTGGTGAAAAACCAAAACCATACGGCAGTTCCCTTACTTGATGGAGAAGGATGGGGAGAAAGACAACCCTGTTAGTGTTTCAGAAGTTGTCTGGATGATAAACAAAGGAAAAGGTAGATTTGAGAAGTTTTACCCAGTGCCAACACACGTTGGAAACTAAAGAAATAACCAAGATTAGACATGAAATAAGAATCTTAATCCAGAGAGCAGGCAGGAGTGCCTGTGTGAGGGGGAGGTGGTACAATCCTCTTCCAGGAACGTGGGGCTCTGCAGCTGAGCCACGTCCCAACAGAAAATAATCCTTCTTCTTCCCAGCTTCCCACTCCTCAGAGTGCTGCTTTAATTGCAATTAAGCTGAATGCAGTTTTGGGCAATGACATGATCCAGAGACTTCCTGCTTACACCCAAAGCTGTGCTGATGGATCAAACCCAACGAGATGGGCCCTCCCTTCATCCCTGCTGTGCCCACGTCCTGCTGACAGCCAGGGCCTCTCGGGCACACAGCTTCATCCTCACGGCCAGGCACCACGGGGGAGCCCAAGGGTGACTCTGAATGCCTCTGGCAGGTCAGTGTGAAGTGCCCTGGGGAGAGCAGCACGGGCAGGAAGATGAGGAGAAGCAGCTCATGTCTCCTCAGAGTGAGACACAGCCAGGCTGCAGCCCTACAGCTGGGCAGGGGTGCCACAGGCACTGCAGAGTGTGCACTTTGGTGGCAAATACCCGGGGCTAGCAGGAGCAGGAGGTGATGGTCCTGCTAATACATCAGCCTTTACACTAGAGTGGAAACAAGCCAACTTTGGGAGCTGGGCTGCCAGCAGCTCGGGTGCCTCCAGCCACTAGAGATGGGCTCCTCCCCAACAGAGACTAGCCCATTTTTCAGTGCACGAGGCACTCTTTGCAGTACTGATCTACATCCATCTGAGTTCATTGCTATAATCTACTCTAATAATTATCTGGAAGTCTGTGCATAATCCATCTGGTTTTGGAATATTTTTTTTTCTCCCAGGAAGCTGCACTAAACCCATGAAATTCAGTATTTCTGCTGAGACAAAGGCATGAAATGCATGAGCTTTGATGATGAATTGCATGGGCCTCCTGCTCACAACATGGCACTCCAGCTAGAGCTTGTTTTAGCACCACAAAACTCCATCCTGACTACGATGGGAGTGTTCCACCCCTTCCTAGAGTGCTCTGAGTTTTCTCCATGGGGCCTGGGCAGTGGATTTGCAGAGGGAATCAAGTGTTTTCCCAGCTCATCCCCTAAGTAGAGACGCTTATTTCTACAGGGGCTAATTTCTGTGGGAGCTGCCACTGCCCAGCACCTCTGGAAATTTGGATCCATGAGCCATAACCCTCCAGGCAGCTTTAACATTTTTCCCACAGCACCTATAGTGACTTTAACCCTCAAGACCCAAAGAGGTTCCTTCTTTCAGGCTGTCTGCAGAGACTTCAGGAAGGCCCACTGGAAACGTTGCTGGCAGAGCCCAGCCCAGTCCCCATGGCTGAGCCCCTCAGGCAGGCAGGCAGCAGGGATATTCTAATGGCTCAGCAAGTTATTTATTTCCCTGAAAGAAATAAATGTCTGTACAGTCTGTGCCCAGCCCAGCCATTGTAAGTGCACTGCTGGCACAGACAGGAGCCGTGCTCTGAAAAGGCTGAGAGCTTGCTATTATCTCCAGTGAAAGCACTGTGTTCCAGTACTTCAGGCAAATCAAACAATACTCAGAAGCTACCAAGCCTCCTTCCCTACCTGCTGTCCCAGCAGACCACGTGCTTGTTTGACAGAGCACAACAGCAGGCTCCAAATGAGTATTGCTGAGCCGAGGGCAGTGGGTTAGGCAGAGGCTGTAAATGGCTTTCACACCCTCCCTGTTCCCCAGTTTTGAGACCATCCTGCTGTTTATATTTATTGGGGAATTCAAACAGCACTGAAGGGAGAAGGGATCTTGGTGCTGGCACATTCATCCTAGAGCTTCATCATAAGGGGGAAGATGTGTGCAGGTGTCTGGTGCCTTCTCCTGCAAGGTGCAGGGGACTGGAGCATCGTGTGGCTTGTGGGAGGATGAGGCATTGTACACCACAGTGAACGTGTGGACATAAGGAAACACTTCTTCCCTGTGAGGGTGCCAGAGCCTCAGGCTGCCCAGAGAGGCCGTGGAGTCTCTGGGAGAGATTCAGAACTGACCTGGACACAGTCTTGTGCAACCTGCTCTGGGTGACTCTGCTTTAGCAGGAGGGTTGGACGACATGATTTCCAGCTGTCCCTTCCAACCCCACCATCCTGTGATTCTGTGAAACCCCAGGACTGATGAGAGGACCCAGTTCAAGAGACAACAATGGCAGGTTGTGCCCTCAGAGATAAGAGCAATCACTTTAGGAACAGAATGAAATTGCTTATGGACATGGGCACTTTTAAACCTCCCAGGACCCTGCCTGGGAGATGAGGGATGAGGCTTCCCTCATCTTCCTGCTCTAGAAGGGAGAGTGTCCAACTCCTCCATTGCTAATGGGATGGAACCAAAAAGAAAGGAAACTTCTCATGCCTAGCAAAGAATTTATCTGTGACTTTGAAGCTACCTGCTTCCATAATATCACTTCAGTGAGCCTACAGAGGGGATGAAACCTCAAACTCTGTTGCTCATAAGTAGCCCACCAGCTTGCTGTACATTTTAGGGCAGGTTCTCTGCTGCTGCACAAGGTCACAGTTCAGGCAATGGAAAGTGCAGTAGCAATGTGCTGGTTTGTCTACTGGCCTGCAGTGGTTAATCCCACACTCTCTGCTGGGGTAGTCGTCCCACTCAGTGCTTCCTGGAGGGTTTGATGCACCAGGTGAACGGGGCCCAACGCTGTTCTGAAACTCAGACGAAATATGTGAGAAGTCCTGCAGGGTGGAGAGGAAAGGGAGCGTTACAGGAGTGTCCACAGCAGATCTGATAATAACACAAAAACACATTTACCTGCATTGCCCCAAACCCAGGGCAGCACAGAGCACAGGGGGAGCCCCAAGGGA
>NW_008595496.1:10501-56039 GCF_000691845.1 Merops nubicus
CAGGACCTGAAGCCACCGTGGTGGGACCTTGCAGAACTGGAGCTGTTGCAAGCACGTGTCAGTGCAGCAACATCTATTTTCCAACCCTCTTCCCCCTGTTGTTTTTAAGCCCTCCCTCCTTGGGGGGTGGTGAATGGCTGTGGAGGACACAGAGCCCTCAGAGCTCTTCTGTCAGCACTCTGGATCCAGCCCTGTCCCTCGTCCTGCCTTTGCAGCAGTGTCTTAGCCCCTCCCAATGTGTGGCCCTCCAGCCACGGGCTCTCCATCCCCTGTGCCACTGCTGGCAGCTTCACAGGGATGCTGCAGGACTGTTCTGTCTGAAAACTGAGAGGCTTTCCTGATTTTGGGGGGTTGGCCTCATTGGGCAATATACATAACCATGAAGCATGGTAACTACCTGCACAAGAACAGGATTTTCTCCAGAACATCCAAGTTAGGGCAGTGGGTTTGGTTTTCTTTTTCAATATTTAAGTTTTTACTAGCAAACATATGTGGAACCTGGAATGAAGGTTCACAAAATGCTGCCCTCAGCAACAGCCACTACAACAACTAAAGTGAGTAGGAGGATCCCCTTCCCTGCTCATTTCTCCACTATCACCAAACTACAGAAGCCACTTTTGCTTCTGGAGAGCCAAAGGGCAATCACCATGCTGGAGGATTTACTGGGAATATCCTGAGCAGGCTGGAAGTTATGATCTGATTGCTAAGGACCTGACATTCCCACTGGTGCTGTCTTTTTAGTATGGTCAGGTGTAACCATGCTTCCTCATCCCTGCTCTCCTTTGGTTTTCTTCCACTAAAATATCTGTTCCTATATTAACAATTTCTGTTCTCTCAAAGTTAACCCCAAGCTGGTCACATCATGGGAAAAAAATGTTCCTTGCTAAAGCACTGGAAGAATTTTGCAATATATAGCTAGTAAACACATGAAACACAAATTATTCAGCAAGCTGAGTGAACACTGCAGTTATGAACATCATCAAGTACAGGGCAGCAGTTGTGAATTCAGAGCATATGTCCCCCACTGTGAACAGTTCATCCAGTTCATATTCCAGATGGAGAATCTCTGGAAGCTGCTAGTCTCCTCTGTCAGACACTGGCAAGTTCTCTGTAAGGGATAGGATATGATTTCTGCCCTAGCACATTTTTTTCCTCCAGCAGGAAAAAAAATGTGCCTTTTCCTAATGGGAGGTTTCAAGAGGGGAGGTGCTGCCCCTGCAGGCTGGCTCCTGAGCAGGGGCTGAGCCAGGCATGGCTAAGGGTGGTTTGCTTCTGCAGGCTTTGCACACTGACAGCTCTGGTTCATGGATCTGCTTTGCTGCTCTGCTGTCAGTAGAAGCACCCAGGCCAGCACACACTGCATGCTCTCAGCTCTGCTGCAGCAGTGATCCTTCCCCTATTGCCAGGCAGATTTTAGAAAAATAGGGATTTTATATACACCCTTCTTCTCCTTCTGGCAACCACCCTGGACCCATGCTGTTATCCCTTCCATCCTCCCCAGCTCTCAGCAATATCACAACAGGGGTTTCTTGCCAACTACCCAGCCCATTGTTTCAGAAGACCATCAGTGAAAGCCACCCAGACCAAGGACCTTCCACCAGGAGCATCCCCAATTCCAGCAGCTTCCCCCACTGAAGGAGCCTCATTGCTTCAGTCACCTTTGGCAGGTGCTTGTGCTCTCAGCTCAACACCCTTGAGAATGTCACCCCCAAACAATGAGATCTGCAAGCTGGTGGAGCCAGGAGAAGATTCCCCTGGGGACAACATCAACACCCAACATCCCCAGATCACGAGAGGGGAACTGGTGTGGTTCCTCCTGCAACCCCCCCCTGCTCTCAGCACCTACCTGCTGCCCAGGAGGCGAGGCGTTCATGGGGGGCTGTACCTGTAGTGCCATGGGGGGGGACAGGAGGGGCTGCTGGGGGACCTGCTGCATGCTGAGGGGCTGGCTGAGGAGGGAGCTCTGCGGGTGGTGCAAGGAGAGCTGCTGGTGGAGGGGAGGGCTGATCTGGAAGGAAGGGGGTGGGGAGGCACTGATGCTGGGCAGCATGGGTTTGGAGGGGAGGGTCCGGGACAGGCTGGGGTGGCCACGGTAGTTCTGCAGGTCTGATGGGGACAGGAAGGAGCCCAGGCCGGGGTAGGGGGAAGAAGCCTGTGGTGGCATTGGGTACATGGGCTGCTTGGGGGGGATCATTTTGGAAGGTGGATTGCTCTGGGCGTTTTTCGTCTCCCCCTGGTCGGCAGAGCTCTGTGGGGAAAAGAGGAGAGAAGGTGATGAGAAAGGAAGGGAGGAAACTTCATGACACATCCTGAGGTGTCTGTCCATCCAACCAGGCCACCCGAGCTCCCCGTGGCTCCTGCTGCTCTCCCAGCAGCCAGCACGTGTGCTTCCAGCCCTGCACCCACTGGGTGACCTCCTGGGTGCAGAATCCACATCTGGGAAATGGGACTCCAGTAACTCAGCCGTGCCTTTGGCAGAGCCTGGAGCATTGGAGGGGCACTGACTGGCACGGAGGCAAGCTGCCTGCCTGCAGCTCACTCCTTAGGCCCACCTAAGTGCAGTGGACTTTTGCTTCCAACAGAGAACAAATGGGACTGTAAAAATCCTGCTCCCCTCATCTTCTGCATGCCTTCAGCCCTGGTGTGGTCTATAACACACAGGCCAACGGTGGCCTCATTTCTGCAGGAAAAAGAGAAGGATGGGACATTTTCTGGCTCAGACAATGAGGGTTTTGTCCTGTGATGGGCTCTGTAATGATACTCCAGATCCTTTCTCACCCACCAGCCAGGGGGGATGACTCCATGACTTCCATGCTACCTGCCCCCACCCTGCTGCTAGGCACAGTCATGGCAAGACTCGAGAGGTTTCCAGAGGGACCAGGAAGAGCTTTTAAAACCCCAAATAATCATTTCCATTCCTTTTTTTTTTTTTGGTCCTTGCTGCTGTTCTGTTTACAAGCTAAGGCAGCTAATGCTGCTCATGTCTGTAGAGGGGCTTTGAGCCTTGCTAGCCCCCTGTCACAATCACAGGGATCCTGCAGGTGACAGTTGATTTGGGACACTGCATTATTCCCATTGCAGCTGAATGAGGTGACTAAGCACTGAGGGAGTGGAGCAGTACCACGAGAAGAAGCTTTGGAGGGAGAACAACCTGACAGACACACTCACAACCCAAGGGCAGCACGTCCCCCTGAGCCAGCAAGCCTATGAGCTCTGCAGGAGCCACCTAAAATCCACAGGCAGCAGATGCCCACGGCCCCTCTCTGAGGGCATGGAGAAGGGCAAGGTGTGAGGTGCCTGGGGATGGGATGGGTGGAACTTGGCCCATCACTGTGGCCCCGGGTGCAGCCTGCAGCACTGGGAGTTGCTGTCTGAACCTGCAATCCCCTCAAGGTTCACTATCAAGCTCTGGAATGGGCTCTCTGGGTTTGGTCTGACAACAGTCCGTCAAGCACTACGTGCTGACATGCTCACCCACCCCAGTCCTGTGCCTCACTCCCTAAAAACTCTGCTCTGGGCTGAGCGTGCCTGGGAGGAGCAGGACCCGGGGTGCTGAGCAGCTGGCACAGCCCAAGCACCCAGAGCAGGGTGCAGGCAGGAGGCAGGGTGGCCAGTGAGCCCAGGGCTGGGCTGTCCCCTGGGCCAGACCCCAGCATCCACCAGCCCCATCCTCCCGCCCTCTCTTTCCTGCATTCCTTTCAGCCCCTTGGGAAGGTGGCTGGCACTGAGATTGGTCCTGAGAAGGTGATTACACCGTGTTTCTTTCCAGCCTGGTCCTCCCCAGAGATCCCCAGGGGCTGCAGCTAACTCAGCACTGGCTGTACCTTGGAGACGAGGCTGGCCCGGTACGCTGCCAGGGCCTTCAGGTACTCCTTCTTGGCAGCTTCTGTTTTCCTCTTGTAGGCCTGAAACACCAAGCAATGGACAATATCAGTGAAGTATTAGAGGGTGCTGCTGGGCTGGGCTGCACCCTGCCTGCTCAGCAGGACCCTCCCCCTCCACTGAGGCCCTTCTGCATGTTCATGTGCAAGAAAAACTCGTTTCTGCTGCAAGGGAACTCACCCCAAATCAACTAAATAAAGCCCCTGGATGGGACCAGGCTCTGATTTTTGGAGGCATCACAGGCCAGTGTGCCCAGGTAGACATTTACAAGCATTTGCTGTGAAAGTCACAATCTGATTTTATAGGGTGAACTCAATGAAATCACTTCCCACCAGGAAAATCACTTCCCCCCAGCAACCAGGGGTGAATGTGATACAGGCTCTTGGAAGAGCAGGAAAAGAGCCAAACCCCCCAAATGATAGGACCAGCTTAAAAAACGGTGAGACATTCAGAAATCCTAAACTACTAATTAGTTTTCTTGGCTTTCCCATTATTAAGTCTTTAGAGCTCAAAACTCCAACTCTTCTCTGCAGCCCTGACAACTGGGAAGTGCTTCCTCATCCTCCAAAAGCTGAGATTTTTGCCTCATCTTATGACCTGGGGAGCTGGGGCTTGCAAGGAAACAGAAAATAGCAGCAGAGTTTGCAACCCTAAGGGAGAAGGAAAGAAAAAGCTATGTAGAAGTGAATTGCTGTTTATTCTTCCATCTCTCACCTGGAGTGAGACACTCTGTGATCATTGCACACTCCTGGGACCCTTTCTGCCCAGAAGGGGTCTGTGTATGTGAAGACAGCGAGGTGATCCAGCCTGTCTCCAGCAGCACGAGGCCCCGTGGGGTTAAACAGATTAAACTGAGCAAGTGAGAAGAATATTTAAAAAAAGAGAATAAAAATCCCAGCAAAAAAAAAAAGCTAGAAACTCCTGAGAAAAATATCCATTGGCCCTCTCCTCCACTGGAAGCTCCAAGACCTCCTCGAGCAGTGCACCAAAAGTGGATTCCAATTAAACAGATTTGCATACATTTGATTCTGCTTTAAAAACAACAGCAGCTTTCAACAATCCAGCAGCCAAAGCAGAGTGGGGATATTCAGCTCCCTTCCCCTGCCAGTTCCCACCCCAGACTCCCTCCTAATACTGACCTCTGAGGGGAAAACAACCTTCCAGCAGTTAAACTATCCAATTATTTTGAATTTCAGTTTAAAATCAGTACAGATAGATCCTATTAAAAACGGTTTGGGAAATCTTATTTTCATTGCTAAATCAGAGAGATTCCTGTAATGAAACATTTTGACTTGACACACTGGAGGGCTCAGATGGTAATTTTCTGAAATGGAACGTTCTCCTAAGTTTGTCTTTGGCTTTATGGTAGTCAGGAGGTATTATATTGGCTCCATCCAGAACAAAATTACATTTCCAAATGTCAGCCTGAAGAAGAGTTTGCCTGTGAAAAGCAACTATTTCTTTAAACTGTATCAGCTCCCCTAATAAAAGCTATTACTTTCTCTCCAATCCTTGCCACAGAGTTTACTGTAAAGCAGAAACGTGGGGTGTCCACCAGGATGCTCTTAAATGCAGCACCTGATGCCTGCCCAGCAGGGAAATATGAACTCCTGTGTCTCAGGCTGGTGTAACAGGGGCCATAGCTGGGGGCTGATATATTGAAAACAGGGTTGGTTTTTTTCCTTCTGCAACAGCAAAATGCCAAGAGCATTTTTTTGCCTTTTTTTTTTTAAAAAAAAATCTGGGAGAGTGGGAAATCAAAGTATTCAGAGCTACAGAGAGACAAATTCAATTGCTAGGAAAACTTGTCTGGGAATAAGCCTGCAGTTTATGGACAGTGGCTGATGCAGTAAGGCTGGGAAGGGGCAGCTGAGCTGTGAGCTTTGGCTTGGAAGGGACCTTCAGAGACCACCAAGCTCCAACCCCCTGCCATGGGCTGGGACACCTTCCACTAGACCAGGTTTCTCAAAGCCCCATCCAACGTGCTCTTGACCAGGGATGGGGCATCCACAGCTTTTCCAGGCAACCTGTTCCAGGGTCTCAACACCTTCATTGTCAAAAATAATCCCCAAGGGTCTCCTGCCAGGTCTTCTGCAGTCCTGCCCCGTGCAGGGTGGGGTTTCTGCACCCCCAAAGAGCTCTGTTGAGCAGTTCAGCCCCAGCCTGGAGCTTGGGAAACGTTGCACTGATGTGGCAGTGCAGGTCAAACAAAACTGCTCATGACTCCTCTGGGTAAAGGCAGCTCTAGTGCAGTATTTATAACCTTTGAAATTTTAATTTAAACATTGACAAAAACATGTTATTTTCTAATTAAATCCCATTTTCTCCCAGGGATTTTAATTTCAAAGTAATTTATCAGATTTAAGGATCCTCAAAACATTTTGCATGTTTTCCTTTCTAACCTGCCATGCCTGCTGATTTATTTTCTTTATTCCCTAGCAGGAGGATTCATTAGTCATTAAATGAGTGGGTGGGTTGGGGGGGGGAGGAGGGAGAGGAGCAAAACAGTTAGTGATTATGAAAACAAAAAATCAGAGCTGTAAGAAGCATATGTTGGGATCGTAATCCTGACACCTCTGTGTCTCAGCAAAGCAGCTAGTAATTGTGCCTTAATGAAATGTTCTTGTTTGATAACCAGTTAATTAGAGAAGACAATTACTCCCCACCCCGCCGACGCCCACGGAGGGCTCCGTGTGGCACAGGCACTGACTGACAGCCAGAGCTGTCACCAGCCACCTCTGCCACCCAGCCTGCCTGCTGGAGCAGAAATGCTGCTTCCCAAGCCTGGGGAAGGCTGAAAAGAACCCAAACTCTCCTCAAAAAGCCAAGGGGAAAGCTCCCTGCTGCCATTTTAGATGGAGCTTGGGGCGTTTTGCTTCAAAAAAGAGCCAGTGGGGAGAGAAGAGATGGCAAGTGCAGCACAGGTCTCCAGGAGGAGAGCTGAAGGACTCACTCTGTTTAGGAGAGAAGACCAAGAAGAGCCCCAGTCTCCAAATGCAATGCAGCAAAGGGGGCCCTGAGCGACCCTCTGCATCTACTGAGGACAGGAAAAGGGGCAATAGGCTTAAATTGTAACAAGGGAGACGTTGACTAAGCCAGAGGAAAGTGTTCCTAACAGTAGGGATAATTAAGCATGGGAAGAGATTGCCTGGGGAGATGTGTAATCTCCAGCACTGAGGGTTTAAGAACAGATTAGGCACACATCCATCAAGAATGGCTTAAGTAGGGATGATCCTGACTTCAGGCAGCAGGATGGTCTGGCTGACCTCTCAAGTCTCTCCTTGCCCTCCTTTCTAGGATTCCATGACTGGGTTTTTTTTCCCCTCAAAATGTACACATTTGGATTTTATCCTGCTTGTAGATCTGGAGGGGGTGTTTTTTTTTTGCAACTATTATATACTTTCCTGCAAGACATCTCTTGGGGCACTGTAGCTTAGGGCTTACTCATAAAATGCCTGGGAAGTCCTTCCTCCCTGCTGCTGTGTCTGCTGCACCACAGAGGGGTCTTTGCATCCAGCCTCCACACAGCCTCTGGAAATGCCTGGAGCAAACGTGGCACCTCACCCTTCTTCCTCCCCAGCTCCTCCTCACCTCCTCCTCTGGACCCCTCCTGCTCCCTTCAGGGGGAAGACTTATTCTGTCCCTCCTCCCATTTAAACCAACTAACCCAAGCTATGTTTAGACTTCAGCATATCTCCTTTGGGCTAACGCCTGCAGTCTGGGTCACCACGTCCTGAGGTCAGCAAGCTTGGACACAGGAGGCACCTGTCAGTGCTGCCCACCCATCACAAGGTGGCTTCAGCTTCCCCAGGCTCTCCCATCTCCAGCAAGGGAGCTGCTGAGCAGCATCTCCCCTCCCTGAGAGCACCTCTGTAAAAGGTCTTGGCCATGGAAATATTGCCATGGTTTCAGGAGCTCTCCTCCTTCACCCTGCTGGACACACAGTGCTGTGAAGGAGCCCTTTGGAGAAGGAATGGACAAGCCCATCATCAGGTAGCAACTGCCATCGATGAAAGGATCCTGAAAGATTCCTGGTTTCCTCTGCCTGGACTTGGTGCTGTCAGTCACCTCTGGTTCCACAGGAGGGCACAAGTGTGTTCCCAGCACAACCCAAACTCCAAACAAACAGGAGGGTGCCAGGTCCAGCCCCTCACCTCCAATGAAAAGCACACAGCTCCCACCTTACATTTCTGATCTTCCTCTTCAGGAGGAGAAGCCACACTCGTGGAGCTGACTTTAAGAACAGTTCTGACCCTGCACATCTTCCCTATCATTCCCTATTCTCTTCTGCTGAGTAATTTTTCTGCTGGGTAATTTCTCCCTGGAGTGTGGACACTGTGTTATGCTCCAGGCTGTGCATTTGTGTGGGAAAATCAGACACACATTTGGCCCTGGAGTCACTTGGTATTCACTGAACTGGCCCTGGTGAACTCACCTCTGGTACCTTTGTGCCCCCAGACTCATACACTCAACTGCAAAGGCCTTTGGTCAGTCTGAGGTTCACTTAGCAGATTGCTCAGGGATTTCTGGATGCCTCTGCTTGGAGTTTCCAAGGTCTAGGGAAACACTGACCCAATTCTTCAAATTTGTTGTATTTCCTCATGAAAAGAAACAGGTTCCAGAGGCACCTGCAACTGCCCTTTTCCCCTAAAATACAGCAGGCAACGGGAAGGTGCTGAGAGAGGAGATAAGAGAGCATGGAAGAGAAGAGCAAATCCCACCAGTGGCTTCAGAGAATGCTTCAAAGAGTTTTCAGGTTTATCACCCAAGTGGAGGACAGGCCTGGGTGTCCTCTGCTCCTGAGCAGGGCTGGTGGCCCCGTGGGAGGAGGGGAGGGGGCTGCAGCACTGCTGGGTGGCACGGGCTGGGGCCGGGCTGCCAGCACCACATCTGTGTGAGGGAAAAACCCTTCTGAGGGAATCAGCAGAGTCTGCTCCAACCTAGGGCTCAGATTCTTCTAATTTCTGTCAAATCAGGCAGTCCTTTCACACCTCCAGCTGCAAACCCTGGACTATACCTGCTGGTGAAAAAACCCAACTCCCAGGCGTTGGACTCTGTGCTTCTGGAGCAGGGACATGGAGCTGGCAGGGGATTGCCAGCCAGGTACCCCCCTGGCTGGGGGTGGCTGAATTAGCAATTCCTCCCCACCCAGGTCTAAGCCAGCTCTGCAGGAGCAGCTGCTAAACTGTTTGCAGAGTTCAAAGGGCCCGTATTAATGTTTCTTTTTTTCCCTGAGTCACATTCTTCAGATTCCCATGTGAGCTTCTTAGGAAGGGCCACGCCGGCTGTTGAAGACTGGAGATGACCACGTCCTGCTAAGGCAGCCCTGGAGATGTTCAGAGGCTGTTCCACAGCACAGCCAGGCTGGAAGGGGTTAAATTGGGGAAGAAAACGGCTCTTTGCCAAACAGGTGTCCTTGAGCAGCACCCAAGGACACAGAGATTGCTAATCCTGTATTCCACAGCATGATCAAATCACCAGGCAACAGATATAAATAAAAAAAGGCAGGAAATAAGGAAATTTAGATACAAGTGTGTCAGGGAGAAAATGAAGATTCATTGTGAAGAGGCCGGGAAGAGAAGAAGAAGGAACAAAATGACAAAGGCACAAATGATAAACCAGTAAGAACAAAAGAAAGGGGGGTGGGGGGGAAGCCTCTCTGTGAAATAGATGCCTGTGACAGCAGCAGCCAAATCAAAGATGCTCCTAGATGAGATGGTTTCTTGCATAATGTGCATTCTGGTTCCTGCTCAGTGTTTGTCTTTCAGCCAGTGCACAGGGAAAGAACTATATCTGAGATGGGACGTGAGCAACCTTTATTTTGCTTGTTTCATCAGGAAGAGAAAGCAAATTTGCTTTGTGGGAGCAGCACCACCTGCTCAATGGCAAATAAATAGCTACAGCTTTGATATTACAGTGCACAGAATCATTAGTGGCACAAACGGCACAGGATTAACCCTCTGTGTGCTGGCCTGAGCTACCTGGCAAAGAGGTGACATCTCTCTGCCTGCAGAGAGGCTCCACGTGGCATCTGTGGGGGGAGTGCAGCTGGAGCAGGGCTGAGGCTCTGCCTGCCTTGGGGGGAGGATCACAAGTCCAGAATGCTCTGGCTGAGGTTGGGTTTAGCAGCCAGCTTGCTCTGAACCCCCTCCCTGGTTGCTCCCTGCCTGGTCTGCCTCCTGTTCTCTCATGAGGCAGCAACCAAAAGCCACCCAGGGCTGAGGAAACACTGTGCCCATTGGAGGGTAGAAAATAAGTTTTTTAAACATTATCTGTAGCAGAAACTTCAGTGATGTAAACGACTACTTAACAACTGCATGGTGGGGGTGGGGTCTGCACATTGGCCCTCTGGGGATGTGATTCCCCAGCCCCACCCTGAACGTTCCAGGGGCTCAGAGAGATCTGGCCCAGCCCCAAATCAGACCCTACAGCCTCAGATCCACCCTCTTTTCTTATGCCAGGAAGAGGAGAAGCTTTCTTTAACTAAAACCTTGGTCATAATTGAGTAAGGACACCAAGATGTGGCTCTTACTCACTGACTTTCCTATCCCTCTATTGGCTTCTCTCCTGGTTGTCTTCTGTGCTGCTTTTCTGCAGCAAGGATATGAGGAGACTCAAACCCTTCTGTGAATAGAGCTGGCAGCAGTGTACCAGGGGAGATATTTCCCTTTTCCACCTTTCCACCACCCTCCAGAGCACGATGCTCCTGCCCAGAGATGAGCTGGACCACGGTCTGGTGCTGCCCCGTGGCAGCCTGGACTCCCCAGCCCCAGCAGGGTTCTGGCCAGTGATGTGCAGATGTCCTGCTGGGTCACTGTCCCCACCTGAGACATGCCCAGAGAGCTCTCGGCATGGGCTGTTTGTCTTCACTGTGACTGCACTCCTCATGTCTCTGCAGGACAGCACTTGGGCTCACAGCACAAGCATCCACACATTATCTATGTGAATTATATGCACTCATAGAAGACACTTTGTTAATGATTTTTTTTCCTCTTTTCCTTCCCGTGGCATTGCCTTATGAACCTAAACAAACCTGACTGGGGCTGCTGGCAGAGGGAAGCACACAGGGATGAAATAAACTCTCTCCCAGCCAAACACTTGAAGAGGGAACGTGTCACACTGCACAGACCAGCACCACAGTCCCAGAGACACAGATAAAGGGTGTCCCTGCAGCCAGAGTCCCGGGCAGGGAGGCAGCTGCTCTGGGAGAGGAGTGTACAGCTGGAGACAAAGCCAGGAAGTTAATATTTAAGCATTCAGACAAGGAACAAATGACTTAATTAAATCAATTACAGAGGGAGAAATGGAGCCACTTAGAACGAGTGTGTAAAGAGATGGCAAGGCTGCTACTATCACATAGAAGAGAAGAAGGGAGAGTTAGCAGGGAAGATAAACGGACTGGTTTAATCCCTGCTGTTAATTAAGAGCTGAGCAGTTGCTCTCTGCTGAGGCAGGGGCACCCCAGCACCCCAGCACATCAATCACGCCTGCAGGCGAGCTCAGCGCCCACTCTGGGGAGGTGCTTGTAACCAGATGGAGTAAGAGGCAGACCTGGATGTTGGGAGGGATGAAAGCAGGAGACAGAGGTGACATAAAAGCTCCTGAACCCCCCACACCTTGCACTGACAGCCCAAACCCAGCACTGACAGCCCAAACCCAGCCCTGGCCCTGCAGCTTCCCAGGCAGCAGGGCTGGGGTCAGCCTGCTGCACGAGCAGGGGATCCCTCACTCCTTCAGCACCAGCAATTCCAGCATGATCCCCCCGAAATCCATCCAAAGGGGAGGGAAGGCAGGATCGTGAAAGCATCAAAAGCAACACCGTGCCCAGTATGGAGGCTCCCAATGGATCAAAAAGGGGCTTTCATCCCAGAAGATGCTTTGCTCCTATTCCCAGCTCGGTGTGGGGTGGAAAGCAAGGCTATGGCCCAGCACGACTTCCAGCTAAATGACATTTCTCCTCCCTGCTGCTCCTTCCCCAGAAATATGCTGGCCATGGACACCCAGAGGGAGATGGAACCAGCCTGAGGTTGGGAGCTGAGTGCCAGGAGAAGGGGTCACTGCTCATGAGGGGATGGTCAGTTGTAGAAAGTTTGGGTTCAGAGACACTTCACACAGTGCCAGATCTCCCTCTGCCTGATAAAAAGACAGACCTGCTCCAGCAAGTGTCCCCTGGGGTCTTCTCAACAGGCAATGAGACATTACAGGCTTCTGGAACTGACTCAGCATCAACAACACAGTTAAAGCAGGACCTCAAATCCCCACGTGCAGCAGACTGGAAGTGGCTGGCAGCTTTGGGGCAGGAAGGTTTCCCCTGTGAGGCCTCTTCAGACATCCTCCTAAGCTTTTAAAGCCTTAATGTTAGATTTGAGGCCAGTGATGTAGAGAGCTAATAGTTTGAGCTGGTTTGCTGTCACTCCTTCTAAGTAAATAAACCAATGCAAACTCCTGGCCCAGCTAAGGCTGGAGAAAGCCCATGTCAGGGAAAGGCCACTGATGGTTTTGTGAAGTGTGATCTTACCCAGAATAATTAGTTGTCATAAAGTTTACTCTTTGCTATGTAACAACAGAGATTTTTCTAAAAAAAAGAAAAAAGAAGGGGCAGAGGCAAGGCAAACTGAGCACATCCTGCAGCCCCAGCACTGCCCTGCATGGCTTTGAGTGGCAGTGGGGACTCCACCACCTCTCCTGGAAATAACCCCTGCTCCCCTGCATGCCCTCCAAAGCTGTGTAAGCCCCTGGCCACACTCCTAAGGTGCCTGGGGGGGCTCTGATGCTCTCTGCCATGGAAAAACACATCTCAGCAGATGAAACAAAAAAAAGCCCAACTCAAACCAAACCAAGAGAAAAGCAGAGATCAGTCACTCACTTGTTTTTGTTCTTCTCCCAAACTGTCCCACATGGATGCAACGATTTTGGAGACGTCCCCAAAGGTGGCATTGGGGTTCTGCCCTTTGATGGCTGCTTGAGTGTCCCTGAAGAACAGGGCGTAGGCTGACACGGGCTTCTGGGGCTCATTGGGGTCCTTCTTTTTCTTCTTCTTTTGGCTTTTGGGCTTTTTGCCCAGGTCTGTTGAGGGTCTTTTCTCTCCAGTGACCTGCAAAACCAAGAGATGAACCTCAGCAGGCAGCTGGGAGTGGTGTGATGTGAGTCCCTGCTACAGCTTGTTAGCAAAAGAGATGAGAGAGGGATGGGTGGAGGAGGGATTGCAGTGTGGCAAGGGGGGCAACAGCCTTGCAGGTCTCCTTGGCCCCAGGAGCCTCTGGGATCATTACACAAACTGGTGGCAAGTGCCTGAGCCTGGCTTGGGTGCCTCCTCACAGCCCAGTTCACAGCTTGGGTTCACCCTCTGCTGATCCAGTGGTCCCTGCTCCAAAGCTTGGGCTTTCCAGGTGCTCACCCTCAGTCACCCACCTTCTGTCTCCTCCTCCCCAGCAGCACCAGCTCTCTTCACTTCACAGTCCTCCTCTGGGACCTCTTCAGCTGCCTTGCTTCCCAGCCAGACCCCTTTAGCCCTCCACGATTTTCTCCAAACCTGGCTTCCAGGTGGCTTCTAATTCCCAACCCAATAACCCCCCTTTGCAATTTGCTTCTGACTCTCCCCACCTACACGTGTGCTGGTGGCTCAGGCTCCCCACTCCCATGGCAGGAGGACCATGAGCACCCCCCAGGCAGCACCAGCAGCACATTACCCATCACACTGGGACCACCTGGAATTTGTTTCACCCTGCTAATAAGCACATATCCCTATCCAGGAAAGATATCTGGGAGCTGAACTATTTCAATCTGATGGATGAACTGCTTTGCACACCCCACACACTCTTTACAGCTGGTCTGGGTGCATCTGGGACTGGTTGTACCCACACACGGTGCCCTGTGGGGGGTGAACCAAGGGGAGCAGGACACAGGGAAGAGCAGGGCTGGGCACAGGGCTGCTCCTGCAGCTGAGCAGCCCCTGGGATGCCCTGGGCAGCATGTTGAGTACCTGGGACCACAGAAGCCTCTGTGTGATGGTGTGCAAGGGAAGAGACCCCTGGCAAGCACCTGGACATACCTCAAAGCTCTCAGTGCATTAACTATGCTCAGTGCAAGCTTGCAGCACACAGAAGCACCATTAGCCTTGTTTTATGGCAGAGGAAAAATCTAAATACACCAGGGGTTAAACATGGCAGAGAATAAAACCTTTTGCTGCCAGTTGCTGCTGCAGTCTGGATGGTGGCAGCCTCGAGGACAAACTGGGGGCCAGCACCTCAGTGAGCAGCCCCACCATGCTCTGCTCAAGCACCAAGTGCTCACCCACTGCCTGCCTTCAGCTCTGTCAAGCACACAGGCTGATGATATCACTCCAAAACTTGCCCAGTCAGTCACTTAGAGGTCTAAAGAAAAAAAAAAAAACTGGAAAAAATCGATGGACACAGGTCTGAACACCAAGCCCTTGTGGAAACTCTGCTTCCTGGGAGCAAAAGGCCTTGTCTGCTGATGGATCTGCTGATTTGATTGTGTGCTGGGATTGAAGAGGCTTCACTTCAGCTGGCACAGGGCAGGCGTGGGGAGAGCAGAGGGCAGCAGTGCTCCTCTTCCCCACCCAACAGCTCCTGACTGGTCATGAAGTTCAGTACCAGGGCAGTGACATGTGTCAGACAGACACTGACCATTAGCAAATGAGCAGAGAGGCAAAAATAAAGGCATTTAATTGAAAATTGCCCAATTGGGCTTGAATGGGAGGCCTGGAGGTGACAGGGCAGCTTATTAGGAGGGAAAAAAGAAAGCAGGGCAGGGCTTCAGCCCATTAGCAAGTGAGCTGGTGCTCTGACTAACTCCAGTCCTGTTTGATTCACTTCAGTGCCATGGAGGGACCTGCTCTCCTCAGCTGCTGACCCAGAGCAGGAGGCAGGAACAGGCACAGTGTGGCCACAGCCAGGATGGCACTTTCACACCCACTCCTGCTCAGGCAGCACCAAAAAGCAGCTGGTGTGTATGGAACCCAGAGCATCCTGTGAGGCTGCCTGCAGCTGCCAGAGCCCAGGAGGGAGCCAGGCAGGCCAGGACTTGGGCTGTGTTTTCTGGGCTTTACCAGGGGTGATGCAGCATGGGAGGAGACAACAGCCCAGCCCTGGACTACAGAAGCTGCTTGGACAACCTGAGCCATGCTCATGGCCAGAGGCAATGCCCAGTGAGCCAGTGGCTGCTGCAGCCCCAAGGGGGGAGCCAGGGTCACACCGTGAGGGCTCATGCAGTCCATGGCCACCAGTCCCTCCAGGGGCCTGCTCAGAAGAGGCAGCAGAAGGTTTGTTTAACAGCAGATGTGGACTGGGGCAACTGGGTGGCAGATGTGATCCCATGAACTGGTGGCTTGGTGCCTCCTTAGATGTTGAAGCCATGAAAAGCAGGGGCAGCAGGGGTTTAGTAACTATGGGGAGAGATTGGTAACCCAGCTGGAGTCTGGGCTGTGACTACCCCTCCCTCCCATGCACGTGTACACCCTCCAAAGCAATGAAGCAGCTAAATGCACCAGTGAGGCTGGGAAACCTCCTAAAACCATCAGCTGCCTGGCTCCAAGGACCTGCTGGAAACAATCTCCCCATCCTTGGGAAGGTCTCCCACTAGATATACATACATGTACATGAAAAGACAAGAAGGCCAAAGGTCTGTGCTCATTTAGCACAGTTTATCCCTCACTGAGAACCATCATAGAATCCTTTAGGTTGGAAGGGACCTCCAAGATCATCAAGTCCAACCATTGAGCCATTAGGGCTCTAAAGTCCTCTGCTAAAACAGATCAGAATCTGTCAGGGCTGGAAGGGACCCCAAGGATCCCCCAGTTCCAACCCCTCTGCCATGAGCAGGGACACCTCCCACTAGATCAGGCTGCCCAGAGCCTCCTCCAGCCTGGCCTTAAAGACCCCCAGGGATGGGGCCTCAACCCCCTCCCTGGGCCATCCCAGGGTCTCACCACTCTCACTCCCTCACTGTGGGGTAGACAAGGCATCGACTGCACGTACCTTATAGTGTGACTCTGTCTCCTCTTCCTGAGTAGAGCTGGAGGGAGATGGTGTTGCAGACTTACTCCCCGGGGGCGATGGGGACCCGTGGGTGACACTGCTCCTCATCCCCATCTGGGAAATGAGCTGGGACTGGCTGAGGGTGCCCATGGGGCTGCCCAGCATCCCGGGGCGGCTGAGCAGGGGCACCTGGCGGCTGGACTCGTAGGACGTGGTGTCTGAGTGGACCATCTCCTGGATCTGAGTGAGGAGAATATCACTTTGTCAATAAAAAAATGTATTTATTTCGTTATGCAGTCAAATCACTTTGAGATGAACTCTTACTGATGGATTTAAAATTATTCTGTGCAGCTGGCAGAGTCTTCCTTGCATTCACTTCCAACCAAACCGTGCCCAAGAACTGAGCACCACGCACCCAGGCCTCTGCTCCTGCCACTGTCCTCTTTAGGGGGACTATGCAGAGGTGCCAAAATGTCCTTGGAACCGAGGCCTGTGTGCCCAGGAGGTGCCTCTGCCAGCCCCAGGGACCAGGGGTGGCTGGCACCTACCAGGGGCTGAAAGAGAAGTTCAGGAATGAGCAGGTTTTGGCCAAACCATGGAGGGAAGGGAGAGAGCTGCAATGTCCTGGGCATCTGTGGGGCCAGGTCCTGCTGCTGCCCAGGTGAGGCCACTGCTGGGCACCAACACAGGGTGTGCCAGGGGTGTGGGGCCCGTGGTTGGCAGCCCAGCCCTGGGCCACCAGCAAGGCAGAGACAGAGGCTGTGGGCCCCAAACACACTCTTGCTGAGCAGTACTTGATTCTGATGTTTAGTAACTGTACAGGTAAAAAAATAACTGCTTGTCTGAGTTTATAGAAAATAAAATCATTAAGTTTGGACTCTAAGAACATCGAGTCCAGCTAGCAACCCAACAGTACCATGAGCACTAAACCATGTCCTGAAGTGCCACAGCTACACATTTTTTGAACCCCTCCAGGGTTGGTGACCCCACCACCTCCCTGGGCAGCCTGGGCCAAGGCCTCACCTCTCATGCAGGAAAGAAATTCTTCCTAATATCAAGTCAAAGCCTCTCCTGGTGCAACTTGAGCCCATTGCCTCTCATCCTATTGCTGGCTCCTTGGGAGAAGAAACCAGCTCCCACCTCACTCCAGCCTCCTGTCAGGGAGCTGTGGGGAGCAATAAGCTCTGCCCTCAGCCTCCTCTTCTCCAGGGTGAACACCCCCAGGTCCCTCAGCAGCTCCTCACAAGCCATGTTCCCCAGAGCCCTCACCAGCCTCATTGCCCTTCTCTGGACTCATTCCAGCCCCTCAAGCTCTTTCTTGTCCTGTGGCTCCCAAAACTGAGCCCAGAGCTCAAGCTGTGGCCTCCCCAGTGCTGAGTCCATGGGCACAACCACCGCCCAGCTCCTGCTGGAGGCACCAGTTCTGATCCAGGCCAGGACGCTGGTGGCCACCTTGGCTACCTGGGCACACTGCTGGCTCACCTTCAGCTGGTGTCCCCAGGGCCTTCTCTGCCAGGCAGTTTCCAGCCACCCTGCCCCAAGCCTGGAGCTTTGCCTGGGGTGGTTGTGACCCACGTGCAGGTTGTGAAGGCACCAGAGTCACTGGTGCTGTGGGGTTAGACCAAGAAGTGGTGAGCACAAAAGCAGCCAGTGGAGGCCCTGGGTCCCTGCTGCCACCACACTGGTCCTCTCAAAGGTGTGACACCACCATCAAGCCAGAGGTTTGCATGTCCCTGAGTCCCAGAAGCCCCAAGCATCACAACATGGCCCTAGATGGCCCCCAATGCGCCAGGGCAAGCTCTGCAGGCAGCCACCACCTCATGACAGCTCCTCCAATTTTAAATATTGCAACTAGCTCCTAACCCACTCAAAACTAAGGTAGCAGAAAAAGAAAAGAAGTCTCAGGCAAGGCCAAAGAAAATTATGGGCTGCTGGTTAAGATTTCCCAGCAAGGGAAGGAACCTGAAGCGATGTATGAGTGTGCACGCCTGCAGGCAAGAGATGAGGGAGGAGTTTTCCCTCAAAATTAAGAGCTTCTTAATGCCTATTTATCTGTTCCTACAACAGGAGAGCAAGGGGCCACCCGATAGGACTGGAAGGTGATTAATCACACGTGGCTGGACACAGCACAGGCCACCAGCACCAGGCTGCTGAGGCTGCTGAGCCGAGTGCTCTGCAAAGATTCGAAAGAAAGATTCAACCTAGATATATATTTATGGCTAATAAGAAATGTCAGATGCTACACTGGACAAAATAATAATATCTTGTGGAGTATATATCCCCCTGTGCCGTGGTACAAACCGAAGTTCAGGTGGTTGGGTCAAGTGGGAGCAGCAACAACCCCCTGACCTGGCCAGGGAGGGAAGGTGAGGTGAGATGGGGACAAACCCGGCCATGCTGTAGGTGCATGGAAGGTTCTGGGGCTGCCCTGCTGTCTGCTGAGCCAAGACATCATTTCCAGCTTGTATCATTTCCCCTGAAAACCCAATTTTCTCCTCAGGATCCACCCCTGCCCAGCCACCCCTCAGCAGCAGGGCTTAGCCCCACTGCAGCCCCACGGGCAGAGCCGAGCTGCCTCCTGCCCCACAGCCTCACCAGGCTACAGAGCAAGCCAGAGGAAGGGAGAGCAAACCCTCCCTGAAAGGTTTTCCAGGCTTTTTTTTCCCTTTTATATTAATCAGATTAATGTTAACATGAGTTTAAAGTCCCAGGCTTTCTTTATTAACCACCCTCCCTTCCGACAAGCCCGCCGAGGTGCAATCTCTCATTACCAGGGAGCGTTGCCAACTCCATTAGCAGCACACACAGAAAGAAACCCAGGGAAGACCTGCAAGGGCTCAGTAGGTTTCAGAGGAAATAAATCCAAATGCAAAACCAGATTTACTGCTGCAGGTCAGGAATCAAGAGCTTTGCACAAGACCCAACAGCACGTTCTGCTGTCTTTCAGCCTCCCCAGCAGCCGAGGAGCCCGTGGCAGGGGAAGGGAGTTTCCTGGAGCTGCCCTTTTTCTGTGTAAATTACAAAGTGCAGGGATTTAAACTGAAGGAAGAAAACAACGTCTTGCATTTCAGCAGCACGAGGAGTCTGACCGAGGCTGATGTGGGTCCACCAGGGTTGGCTTTGCCCTGGCACAGAGCTGAGGAAACTCGCTGCTGCTCCCACCACGGCAAGTTCTCTGTGCCCTGTTGCAGAGGTCTGGCCTCTTCCCACGTGGGACATCCTGGCCCAAAAGACACTGAGGACGTGCCCACCACAGCTGAGCAGGATGGGGATGGACAACAGCCCTGGGCAGCACAGGAGGCAGCTTTTGCAGTTGAATTTTGGCATGGTTTGGGGTCAGGGCAGTCCCTAGAACCATAAGAGATGCTCTCTCCCCTCCTCCTACCCCAGAAAGGGAATAAGAGAGAGAGAGAGACTTGTTGATTAGAAAAGAATAGAAAGCAGTTTTAATACTACCCCTAGTAATAATGGTAACAAGGAAAATAAATTAGGCTATGCACAAATACATACAAATACACAGAGTCAGTCCCAAGCCCAGCTCCCCCCGTGGCAATACGTCACCTCACCCCCAGCTGGGGGGCAGCCCCCAGGGAGAGGGTCCCAAGCTGGACTGGCCCATAGACAAGGACTGGGCACAGGAGCTGGATTCTGGAGCTCAGTTCAGGAACAGAGGAGCTGAGATGAAAGGCAGGATGGATGGAGTCCCCCTGGGATGCCATCCACTGCAGCAGCCAGAAGAGAGGAGCGGAAGGGGCGATGGAGGGGCTGCCCCTCCTCATCCTCCAGCTTCTATTGGGTGTGAGGGCTGGGGGATGGAACACCCCATTGGTGAATCCTGGGGTCAGTTCTCCTGCCTGCTCCTCCCCGCAGCTGGGGGGTGCTCCCTGCCCCCCTCTGTGTGGGATCCCAGCTCAGCATGGCCTTGGTCTGCATCCCAGCCCCTGGCAGGAACTCCAAACATGAAGTCTTATCACTCCTCCAGCCAGATAACTTCAGACAGAGCAGTTCCTTAGAAGAGCTTTAGCTAAAAAGTAAAATCATAGAGCAGAACCAGCTCTATTTACCCCAAACCAGGACAAATTTGCAATGGGAATGGCCAGGGGTGAGAGAGGCAGCGACAGGGAGCCTGCAAGGTGGGGAGACAGGTCAGCATCCATCTGCTGTGTGAGCAGCGAGCTCCTTCCCAAACCCCAGCCAAAAACGGACACTGCTCTGGGGTTTTGTCAGTTTAAGCCACACCTTTCATGTTACAGAAGATCTGCCAGCTGCTAAGGAAAAGAATAGTTTGTTTTCCTTATTTTAAATTTAAATGAAGAAAAAGTTGAGAAGATGGGTGGTTTGGAAATGGGGAAGGCTCTGAAATGGGCCTTAAAAAAATGGTAAAATTTAAACCAGCTTTTTCACATTTGCAGCCATGGCAGTCTCTTGGGTAAATACTGTATTAAGACAATTTCTTCTGAAATTTTTATTATGTGGCTAGCAGACCACAACAGCTCCTTTTATCCATTAAATATGTAATCAGACCCTTTTCCTTTACACTGCATGTTATTCATGCATCAGAGCAAAACAACGCCAGGAGTGCAACTGTGGATATGGGACACGTGCTGCAAGGACTTAGAAAAATTTGCAGGAAACAACAGAAACCTGAGCCCTGGCTCAGAGAATATCCTGCTCACAGCACCCCAACCACAGCCCTCTTTTAAAAAGCAGACATTGCATTTTTCCTGGGACATCCCACCCCCTAAGTCCATCTTAGCCCTGAGGCTTCCTCTCAAGCAGCTGCCTATCTCTTTACACCATTAAAAACTGATGGTTTTGCTTATACCTTTGGTGAATATTGCTGGTTCTGACCCCTCCCCCTCAGCCCCCCACGTCCCCACCTCTTCTCCACCGACCCAGTTAAAAAGCAGACATTGCATTTTTCCTGGGACATCCCACCCCCTAAGTCCATCTTAGCCCTGAGGCTTCCTCTCAAGCAGCTGCCTATCTCTTTACACCATTAAAAACTGATGGTTTTGCTTATACCTTTGGTGAATATTGCTGGTTCTGACCCCTCCCCCTCAGCCCCCCACGTCCCCACCTCTTCTCCACCGACCCAGGAGGTTTTGCAGAAGGACCCTTGCCTCAGCAGGGTCATCTGGAGGGCCAAGATCCAGCCTCACCACTTGCCACTCACTAAATTTCTCTCCACTTCCCTTTTTTTACAAACCCAGGGCATTACAGGAGAGACACACCAGGCTGGCACCTCCCCACAGACCATGCCCCTGGCTCCTGGTGGCCTCAGTGCTGCAGAGGCTGAGTGGTGGAAAAGCCATTTGTGCTCTCCAGATGTAAAAGTTTGGGGTGAAAATGAAGGCAAGGGGCCTGTGTGCAGCCCCAGCACCTCTCCTCTGGGCTTTAGGGTGATGATGGACCCCACTCGAGCTGGGGAGAGGCTCAGTTCTGCTTTCCACTGCAAGACCTGCAGACACCAAGCTACTTCAGGAGCTGTAGTTGTGCACCCAGAGGAGATGATATCCCCCCAAAGAAAGAGAGACCCAGAAGCAGGATTCAGAGTTCCCCTGCAGCAAATGGCCTCATTAGGCAAGTAAATGATGAATGAAAGGGTGATGACAGCAAACCAAAGTGAAGGTAATGGGTGCAACCTTCCCCCTGTGAGGGCAAACAGCCTCTTCTCCCATGGCACACCAGTCCTGTGGGATGCAACCCCAGCCACGGGCTCACTGGGGCTGCACCTGAGCCCTTCCCCTCCACCAAGCCTTCAGCAACCCCACAGAGCCTGGGGGAAGCACACGCATCATTAAAGAACCACCCTGTGAACCTCCATCAGCAGAAGTGCCTCCAAGAGCCAGGTCAGACCTCGTCTCCACCCTGGGCATTCAGCACAAGCTGGCTGCAAAGTGCTGCAGAAAGCTCAGGACATGTCTGTAGCCTCTGCTGAGAAGATGTTTTGCATCTCAGAGGAAACATGAGTGAAATGTGATGTAGTCATAGCTAAAGTAATTAAGTGCATCTTACTTAGCAGATTCCCAAAGGCTGTGCTGACTCTGAAACAGCTTCTTCTTTCCACATGGTTTCAATTTTTTTAATGAATATGCAGATGAGGCCTATAAATGCTCTAGCTTATCCTAAGAAGGAGAGAAAAACAGGCTGTCAAATGGCACGTGCTCCACACTCCTTGTTTTTGGGAAGAAAGGTAATCCAGCATGAGTGACAAAATGCCATGAGAAGAGCCTGGCTGGGGACCTGGGTGCTCTGCTAGCAGAGGTGATGTCTTGAAATGTGTCAAGTTGAGCTTCAGCTTAACTGTCCCCAGAAATTCATACCTGAAAGGCAGATCCTTCCAGCACCAGCCAGTACCCTGGGGCTCAGGTCCCAGGCACAGGCAGGGACAGTTACTGCTGTCCCCTCCCACAACCCCCTAACTGAAGCCTTGAGGCAGGTCTCACCCCCCAGAGCCACCTTCTGCCTTCACTTTGCATGGGATTTGTTTCCTCCTCCTCCCACTTTCCTTGGTCTTGGCCACACCTTGAAGATAGCACCATGTTTTGGTGGCAGAAGTACAAATTCAGAGATTCTGTGTTATTCTCCCCCCATTCTGTGTTTTGCTGTTACTGCACGTGTGGGGTAGTGATGCTCCAGCCCTGCTCCACTCCCACTGGCCACTGCCTGGGCTGCAACCCCAGCTGGGATCTGTGCTGGAGCACTTGCAGATGTCACCTGGCAGGAAAGGAAGAATTTTGAGCTTGCCATACAGCATTTGTTGCCCCCACTGCAGCCCCTGAGCTAAAGTGGAGCCATGTGGAGTGGGATGTGCAAAAGATGATGGCCAAGATCAGCAAGGGTGGACAGAGAGCAGAGCCCCAGCCCAGGGGCACTGCCCCAAACACTGGGGAGAGCAGCCCATGGGAACCATCAGGCTTCCCTGTGGAGAAGGACTTGGAGGTGCTGGTGGATGAAAAGCTGGACGTGAGCCTGCAATGTGCACCTGCAGCCTGGGAAATCAGTTGTCTCCTGCCCTGCACCCCCAGCAGCCTGGGCACAGGGCAGGGAGGGGACCCTGTCCCTCTGCCCCACTCTGGGGAGACCCCCCTGCAGTGCTGGGGCTGAAAAAAAAATCCACATGAGCCCAGGAGACGCCGCGTGGGGGGAACCCCTCTGCTGGGAGCCCAGCAGGAGAGAGTTGGGCTGGGGCAGCTGAGAGGAGAAGGCTCCAGGGAGACCTTCAGTACTGGGTAAGAAAGATGGAGACAGATTTTAAGCAGGATAGTTGACAGTTTGATAGGACAAGGGGTGATGGTTTTAAACTAAAAGAGAGAGATTCAGACTAGCCAGAAGGAAGGAATTTTTTACCCTGAGGGTGTTGAGCCCCTGTCCCAGGTTGCCCAGAGAGGTGGTCGCTGCCCCATCCCTGGCACCATCCCAGGGGAGGTTGGATGGAGCTCTGAGCACCCTGCTCTAGCTGGGGATGTCCCTGTCCCTGCAGGGCGTTGCATTAGGTGACCTTTAAAGGTCCTTTCCAACCCAAACCTTTCTATGATCCTATGACTGTCACCCTTCCCAGGGTGTGTTCTCCTGGGTGGGCTGAGCAGAGCTGCTGGAGCCTGCCCCAGCCAGGGTCTTCCTCCTCCAGAGGGGGGAAGAGCTTTCCCAGGGGCTGCCGTAAGGCTCGGCAGCAGAACAGCTCACCTCTCCTTGGGTTTGCTCCTGAGAACAAGCCATTACAATCACAATCAACCAGGGAGAGAAATTATCTGCTAAACAGCTTGGAAGCAAAGTTTTCCCAGCAGGCTTTTTCTGTATTGAAGTTTAAATGTAAACGCATCACCACGGCTGAAATGCTTAAAGATGATTTACTCAAAAAAAGAGAGAGAGTAGGAGAGAGGGAAGCTGATAAGAAAATATATCCCCAATTACCACCCCTCCTCTTCCTGATTTGTAACTGCTCCTAATAAACTTTCATGGTCTGTGTAAAATGCTTTAGTGCAGTGACAAATTTCTGCTGGAATCTGAGATGTCTTGTTCAGAGGAATAGCTCCCTCACCCAGGTGCCCAGCTGCTCTTGTAAAATCAGTAAGCATTTAATTGAAACAAATGACTATAATAATAGTACATTATCCCTGCAGGCTCATAGCCATAACAGTTTTAATTATTGAGTTAAGAGTCAAACTAATTTATCCTTTAAAGTAACAGCCACAGCTTTGGTTCCACCAGCCGTCCTAGAAGGAATAGGAGGGGAGCAGCAGAACAGGATTTCAAAGGAAGTGATTTGGGTTTGTAGGGGCAGGGGGCATTTGTCAGCTGGCAGAGGGGTTCCCAGCCACGGCTGTCACTGCCCAGGACAAGGAGGGTGCTCCTGGTCCCCAGGGGGACCAAGCTCCCCCCTGCCAGCTCCTGGGGTCACCGGGGTGCCAGGGGGTGGCTTTGCTGACCCAGCAGCAGCGACAGGGGAGCCCGTGGGAACTGGCAGTGGGTTTGGGCACACCTACAGTTTTTTGGCATGATATTGAAATTGGAGTTTTTCTTCATCAAGCAGAGTGAAAAAAACGGTTTTATAGACTCAAGTTTGCAAATGTGATCAGAAGGAGCCTCTCTGAATCCAGAGACAGGCAACAAAGAATCCACACCCACACATTTCAGAGTGTCTCTCGTGTGTCCTGGGGCACCCTGCAGGGCAGAGCTTCCCCAGGCCCTGGGTTTCAGGAGCCTTCTTACTTTTGTCCTGCTGGCTGTGGCACAGGGGATCCAAAGCACCAGAACTGCAGGTGGAGGGGGCAGAGCAGGACAGAGAAGGGGCAGGAGGCAGTGGAGGAGAGCAGGCACTGCCCTCCCTGCCAGCCCCCCAGCTCCACATCCCATCACCTGCCAGCCCAGGGCTCTCACCAGCCCATCCTTCACCACAGCACTTGCAGATCCTAATCCAGCACCTCCCACTTGGGCCAAAGAAGCAAAGCAGTCCTCTGCACTCTCTGCAGGTTTTCCACCCTGATCACTGTTATGGTTGCTTTTTGGACTTGGCCATCAGCCAGCAGCACCCTGAAGCACCTCACATCCCTTTTCTAGAGCCACCATCTCTAAGGAGAAGAGTCCTCATCTTGAAAGATTCCTTTTGCTCCTGCAGGTGGGACAATATTGGTTCTCCAAATGCATATTCATAGAACCATAGAACCATAGAATCATGAAGCTTGGAAGAGACCTCTAAGATCATCAAGCCAACACTACCATGACCACTACACAACGTTCTGAAGTACCATGTCCACGTGTTTTTTGAACACCTCCAGGGATGGGGACTCCACTGCCTCCCTGAGCAGCCTGGGCCAAGGCCTCACCACTCTTCCAGTCAATAAATTCTTCCTAATATCCAGTGGAAACCTCCCCTGGCACAACTTTAGCCCATTTTCTCTCATCCTGTCGCTGGTTACTTGGGAGAAGAGACCAACATCCACCTCACTCCAACCTCCTCCCGGGGAGCTGTAGAGAGCAATAAGCTCTCCCCTCAGCCTCCTCTTCTCCAGACTAAACAGTCCCAGCTCCCCCAGCTGCTCCTCCTGTTCTCCAGACCCTTTACCAGCTCTGTTGCATTGTTGCTGACCAGTTTACCAGGCCATGACACAAGCTCTGCATCTCCATCTTCTGCCCCTTGCCCACTTCCTGCCTCCCCTACACCCTTCACTGGCAAATATTTAATGCTTTCCTGGGCAAAAATAGGACAAACTCCAGGAAGCCAGAGTGCCAAGCTGATCCACCAACCCTGTGCATCATTGATTTTGGATTAGTCAACTTTCTCAACACACCTTGTGCTTCCAAGTCAAATGTCTGGCAGATGTCTGTTATGTTAACAGTGTCACCTTTGCCACCCAAACCTGTAATCTCATCAAAAAAGATATCAAGTTAGTTTGACAAGATTTGTTTCCCATCAGCCCGTGTTGATTGGCATTAATTATATTACCTTCCCTTAATTCTTTATTAATTGAGGCCTGGATCTGCCACTCCATTATTTTGCTGAGGAATGATGACAGGCTGACAGGTCTGTAATTACCTGGGCTGTTCTGCTTCCCTTTTTAAATATTTGCACATCAGCTCTTTTCTAGTGCTCCAGAGCCTTCCCAATATTCCAAGAATTACTAAATACCAGCATTAGCAGTAACGAGAGCTCCTCAGTCAGTTGTTTGAAGCCCTGTGCAGACAAGCTAGCTCAGCCTGATGGCTTAAGGAGAATTTGAGCAGACATATATGAGGAAATAAAGTTTTACAGTCTGTTTTAATTGCTAGATAATTTGAAATTCCAACCTTTCTAATTAAGATGGGCAGTTTCAAAGGCAGTGTTTTCAGACACGAAGCTTCACCACAGAGGATACAGCTGACCCCAGGTAAGGCTCCCAGGGCTTCCCCCAGTTTAATTGTTTATCTCCTCACTCATGGGTTATTTTTCTTTGTCTCCTTCTGTTACCACACAAATTGCTCCATCTCTTTTCCAGCCTTCATCACCTCTGCATGTTCTCCACCCAAAGTGAAGTTCCCTGCAGCTTGCAGCCCCTGGTGGGCAGAGGAGGGGAGGACCAAGGGCTGGTTTTGGAAAGCACTTGCCTGGCAAGTAGAATTCAGCACTCTGACAACCACGATCTTGTGTTATGATACCCTGCTATTAGGAGGGAAAGAATCCTCCAAACAGGAGCAACCCTTCCTCAAGGAGATAAAGCACTGCAGCTTCAGGGTGAGAATGCTGACATGAAACAGGAGAGAGACTGTGCCTGGGACATGGGAAATGCTTCTCATCCCTGTTTTCATCACTCCTGCTGCTGGAAGGGCACGGCCAAAAGAAACAGCCCAACTCAGTACAGCATGAGCTGAATCTTTTCCCTGGGATACAACCCCCTACCATGGGCATCTGCCAGGGAGAGCATTCCTGTGGACTTAGAATCATAGAATCCTTTAGGTTGGAAGGGACCTCCAAGACCATCAAGTCCAACCATTGAGCCATTAGGGCTCTAAAGTCCTCTGCTAAAACAGATCAGAATCTGTCAGGGCTGGAAGGGACCACAAGGATCCCCCAGTTCCAACCCCTCTGCCCTGAGCAGGGACACCTCCCACTAGATCAGGCTGCCCAGAGCCTCCTCCAGCCTGGCCTTAAAGACCCCCAGGGATGGGGCCTCAACCCCCTCCCTGGGCAACCCCTTCCAGGGTCTCACCACTCTCCTGGGGAAGAACTTCTTCCTCACATCCAGCCTGAATCTGCCCACTGCCAGCTTTGCCCCATTCCCCCCAGTCCTGTTGTTACCCCATAGCCTAAAAAGTCCCTCCCCAGCTTTCCTGTAGCCCCCCTAAGATCCTGGAAGGCCACAATAAGGTCACCTCGGAGCCTTCTCTTCTCCAGACTGAACAGCCCCAACTCTCTCAGTCTGTCCTTGTACAGCACAGATGTCCACAAGGGTCCCAAATCTAGCAAATCCCAACTACTAAGTTGGGAAAGCTGGGGAGGGACTTTTTACAAGAGCATGTAGTGACAGGAGAAGCTGTAATGGCTTCAAACTGGAAAAGGGTAGATCTAGATGAGAAATTAGGAAGAAGTTCTTCACTCTGAAGGTGGTGAGACACTGGAACAGGCTGCCTGGGAAAGCTGTGGATGGTCCTTCCCTGGTTGTGTTCATGACCAGGTAGGACAGGGCTTTGAGCAAGCTGGGAGGTGTCCCTGCTCAGTGGAGGGGGGGTGGAATGAAATGATCTTTAAAGTCCCTTCTAACCCAAACCATTCTTCTCCATCTTAGTAAAAAGTGCTGCACAAAACAAAGCAAGTCCTGTGACTATTCCCATGGGGAGCAGGGCAGGGCCAGCACATCTCCCTCTCCAGACTCACTCTCCTGAGGTCCAGGATGAGAAAAACAGTCCAACAAAATGCAAGTGAAGTCCTGGACCGTGGCTCTGTCTGGAGGAGGAGCAATTGTCCCTGGCCCCTGGGACACGGCCAGGCTGCCTGTGCACTGTTGGTGTTCCTGCAGCCCCTGGCTGCAGTGCAGCCTGTAAATAACATAAACTTCCCTATTTTTTAAGTACATTATTTTCTGGATAAAGAACAAGCTTGATAATACAGAGAACACGTTTGCAAATGATCCATTCCATTAATTTCCAGCGTGTTTTCTGAATACATTATTTAGCCATTCAGTAAAAACCATTTGTACAGGAAGGCAATTGCTGCTCATCCAGGCATAACACCATCACATCCCAAAAACTGGAGCCTGAACTCCCCTGTAAGGGACAGTGGGAGGTAATTAAATAGCACCAGACCCTGAGCCCCCTGCCAAGCCACGGGGGTTATAAAATGTAATAAAATTGTCACATCCTCTTCTCACGTGCTGGCAAGAGGAGGAAAAACGGTGAGAAGCAGCTGTGAATGGAGGAGAAGCCAAAGAGGTGGATGAGAAATACCTGTAGGTGTGTGGGTGTAGGGACCGAGGGGGCCAAGATGGTCCTGGGAGTGGGGAAGGGTCTTCACTGGGTCTGGAGCCCACACAGAAAAAATTCCCACCCCAGATTTCTGTCTCTGCAGTCAGGATGGATGAAGGAGCACACAAACTGTCTCAGGGAGTATCTTTGTTTCATTACATGGGTCTAGTGGTGAACCAAATCTCCCCCACACCAGTTCCCTGCCAGCAAAATGATGGTCATGGCACTGACCTGCTCTGCAGAGGGAACCTCTGAGAGCTGCAAGGTGTGTGATGACCCTGCTGCAGCAGCTACCTGTTAACAGAAGGTACAGCCTATTACCTTCTTGTTTTCAGTCATAGCAAATGCTGAACACTTAAAGTAGATGCAAAAAGCCCAAATGACTCTGTGTGTACACAACTAACTTCAGGAGGGAACAGAGAAGAGAAACTTGAGCACAAAAGCCAGATGCTGTAACTTCTTTTCTGACTCCTGACAGCAACAAACCCTTTCCATTTCTTAACTAATATAACTGCAGATGCTATTCCAATGCACAACCCTCCATAAATGCAGAATTACAGCCACACCACTTTAGGAAGGGCTCACTTAGATTCCAGCAGCAACGTTACCCTGAGCTGCTGCACTGCCTGCGTTGTGCAGGGCAGTTTATCAGATTAGCAGCATCTCCCGGGCTCCCTCCTGATGGATCACAGACACCTCAAAAATTCATTTATTTCCTTTTAACATCAAGACGTTCAGTTCCTGGAGGTGAAATATGCCAGACAAAACAAGGCTTGGGTCTGCCTAGGACCGGATTGCCACAATAACAAGTGTTCCTGCTGCCAGTCTTTATTTAATCTAGGTGACAGTGGGGTTTTGGGCCATCAGAAGCACTTTCTTCCCTCCAGAAACATAACCCCAAGTGGAAAACCAAGAGTAACACGTAACCCCGTTACAGGTTTGATTTTTTTCCACTGGGAAAAAGTGGAAAAACTCCCCAGGCTGGCACTGGGGAGCTTGATCAATTGAGTCTTGAGGTTCAATCAATAAGTGTCAATGACAACATACTGCATTACAGGGACGCTCTCCATTTATCAACTGAAATAACTCCACTCCCCCCAAAGACAGAGGCACTAAACCAGCAATTAAGGTCTTAGGGGAAGTCTGAATGCTGCTCTGCCGTGCTGGCAGCTCCCAGGACAGCCCTCTTGGCTTTCTGGTGCTCCTGGGGGAGCCCAAGGAGCCTCCACGGCAGTAGCAGGCACATTGTCCCTGGTGCTGAGATGCTGGATCCAGACACGCCAGGACTCGCAGGCAAAGGAGAACATTTCAGTCAGGTTCCTGACCAACCTGATTGCTGTTCTGTCCTACACATCACCAAAACGTTCTGGATGATGTGCTACACTCAGGGCCATGTCTGCATTTCCATCTGATCAGACACCAAGGGCACATGCCAAGTGAATGCTGACACTCCTGATCAAATCACACATCCAAGAGATCCCATTAACCTGCTAACCTGGAATTAAACCAAACCACCTAGAAAAGAAGCACTTTCCTCATCAAAAGACACCTCTGGAGCTTCCCAGCCATGCTCTGAGCATGGACAGCTTCACAGAGGTGTAGGGATTTCATTCCCTGGAATACTTCCCAGGTTTTCTCTGCCCAGTGACTTTTGGCACAAGTGTTCAGGTTCCTCAAGAGCTGTGGCTGCCTCTGTGCGTATGGACGGGTGTCACAGCAGGACAGCGTGGCAAAGGTGGGGGCTTAGGGGCAGCAGGTGGAGGGGAAAGCAGAAAAAAACAATATTCATCCCTCCCAGGGGCTCACAACCTCGGGGGGCTCACAACCAAAGATTGCCTCAGCTCCCCTGCTGCTGAGGCCATTGTTAGCCCTGTCTGAGGACACTGTGCAGCCCTGGCCCCTGTGCCCAGCGTGCCACGGAGCCCCCAGGGCCGGGCGAGCAGTGGGGATGGTGCCCATCATGCTCTAAGCAAAGAGGCCCCTCTCCTCCAGAACAAGCACTTCACAAACCTGCCAAAGAGAGACAAAAATATCCCTGCTCTGCTCTCCAAAAATGCAGCGATCTCAGCTTGAACTCTGGAGTTTAGCCTGTTATTTACACGCATCTTTGGCTTTTTAAACAAAAACTTAAAGCTGCTTATAGGAGATGACTGCCAAAAACTTTTAGCACTTTCACAGACTTGTTTTCCTGGAAATAGGGAGGATTACCCACATAGCCATAAGCGTATCGAAGAGGACGTGTTGTAGCAGATAGACTTGGGAGAACCTACAGCAGGGTTCTGGGATGCTGACTTGTAGGGAGGGATTTGATCTCACTTGTCTCAGCCTCCCCAGCTGGAAATGCAAAAAAAAATACCCCAATTACTCCAGAGCTAAGCTGGGCAGACACAAATGCTGTGTCAGGATGGATGAGACTCAAAAAGCTCTGGCCAGTCCACCCCTGCCATTTCCTGCTCCTGAGATACCAAACATGAAGAGGAGACCAATACATTATCTGGGAAGAAAGGGTTACTTTACAATCGAAAATTAATGCACTGAATTCTGAATTAACATGTGGGATAATTAAAACCATCTTTCCAATGAATTTATTAGAGGATATACAAAGCTAATTATAAATTCTCTGTTGCTTAATCCTTTGCAGTTTGCTAATGCAGCGTTGAAATCTCTTTGGCCACACTTGTTTAAATTATTCATTAGACACAGCAACAGTTGTGAACTGTAATTTAAATTGGCATCTCATGAATATTCAATTAATACAATAAACACTGGAATGTTTTACTGCACACTGCTCGATATTTTGTGCTCCAGCTTGTGTTGACACATTTTTATTAACTCTTTATAAAGGTGTTACCTATTTGTGTCACTGATTACAAGGAGAATAAAAAGTCCCACTCATAAATATTTGTGTCGTTGTCTTGAGAGAGACAATGTAATTAGGCACAGCTTCAGAAGTCATAATTAATATCGGGCGGGTACCCTTTCCCTTCTGCTTGCCTCCAGCCCTGTGGACTGGCACACTTTCAAAGCCTGGCACATCTCTCCAGGCTGTGGCTTTGGCACCAAAGTGCTCCAAACTACCCGGCCAAATTCCGGGATGCCCCCCGTGGGGTGTCCCTGAGGGATGCCCCACCTGGCACCCCACAGCCCCGGCCACCACCGCTGAGCTGGCATCCCAGCCTGCTCCCACCACGCAGCAGACAGAAACACAGGGAAAAGAGAGTTAGAGAGAAATATTTCCTCTCTGCTCTGAAGACTTCGGCCTGCCAAAATTAGGAAATAAAAGGCAGCTGGAAATAAAATCCCCATGTGTGGCAGCCTGACAGCACTCTGCTGTGACTTAAGAGTCTTTTAATGGGACACGTTTAGCAGCAGCACTAAAAAATAATTACCAAGTGGCTGTGTAATTCAGTGGGGTTTTCTGTTTTAAGACCAAACTTTTTCATTTAAAAGCAAGATCCTGCTCTGACAAGAGACTGTGAAAACAATGCTGTGGGACTCAGCATCTGTGGCTTTTCAGCAGCACCACGGAACATCAGCTCAGTTTAGACATGAAAATATTTCAACTGCAGCCCTTGCAGACAGGGTTGGTGATGTGAGGTAAAAGTATGGGAGACTTGGCAGCAGAGATTCAGTGTCAGACAGGGCTGTGAAGGATTCCCAACAATCCAGCAAGACTCAGGGAAATCCCTCCCACTCAGACATATCCTTGTGTGCCCTGGCTTTCACCTGCACAGAGCAGAGTTGCTGGGGGAGAAATAACAGCTTTTGAAGCCATTGCTTTATTTCCAGAAAAATAAGGTTTTATTTTTGTTTTTTTTTTTGGGTTTTTTTTTGAGCAAATACCTGGCCAGGACATCCTCACATAGGCAACAAAGGCTGTCTGCTCACTGAGGGGATAATATCGCTGTCCCTGTGTTGTATGGGGTAATCTTATTAGCAAGTGGATGAACGAAAAGACCAAAGGCCAAGCAGTTTATCCCAGCAGGAGACTTTGCTGATTGCTGACATGACCACGAGCAGTCCTGAGGCAGCTCTAACCCCACAGGGAGAGCTGGGCTGAGGCTTCCCCATCCCCTCACAGCTCGCCCCTGGGGTGCCCCTGCCAAGCGCCTTGACCCCCCTGGCCCATCATGGGTAGCAAGAGGAATTTTCCACAGTGAGGAGGAGTGGCAAAGCTCATGAATATTCACAAAGTGTTTAAATGCTAATTACAAAGGGATCCGCAGAGTGAAGAGCTTCAAAAGCGCAGAAGTTTAATGGAACAACTTTATAATAAAGTTATTACTGCATCAACATGTTTTAATTGCCTTGGGGTCACTCGAAGGATTTTAGAGCCAGTTTCAAGGAAAGATTTTCACACATGCTTCTCCTATAGCAATCCATTCAGATTTTCATAGCCCCAAAAGGCATTCACAGGATGTCCAGCAGACACCTGCAAGTATTCTGTATAAATTTTCTCTTTCTTCTACCAGGGGATACAGTGGCTATTGCTAACCACCCACTGGCTCCTTGGCAAGACTCACCTTGCCAAACTTAACGCTCAGCATTGAACAGAACCTGGTAAAATATTTTAGGCATCAAGGTAATTTTGTATCTGCTCCTCTTTCAACAATATGCTTCCACGGCAGGACTCAACGTTCAGTGTGGCAACTGCTTGGTAGTATCTGAACTGGATTCCTCCAGGGGAAGATTATTCCCTCCTCTATACCCCTCTGTGCACATGGCAGGAACCTCTGTCTCCTCTGTGAACTCTGCATTTCTTTTTTTCCTCCCCCTCTAGGACAAAAAGCTGGTTTGGCATCTCTTAATCATGGCTTTGTCGTTGGCAGTTCCTCCGTTGGCCTCAACCTTCATCTCCAGGGACATAAAGCATACGAGCGTTGCACTCTTCTGTTGTGCTGCCTCTTGTTCCAGATCAGCTGCCTGTGAGCCAGCAGAGGGTTGTGCACCCGCTGTACTTCCCCATAAATTAGTAAGTGACACCTTGGCTTGAATGGCCAGGGTCTTTCAAGAACAATCAGCACGTTTTTGTTGGTGTTTCTTCGAGCTATTTCTCATGTCCCGCAGCTGGCGTCTGGTTTCAGCCTTGCAGGAGAACAGAGACCATCATGACACTTTGTTCTGCTAATGCCTTTCTTTTTTTTTGAGGCATGAATAACTCTCTCTGCCACTGGAGCAGCTCTCCCAGCATACTAAAAGCCACGCAGCCTCTTGCAACCATGCCAGCTCAGCTCTGACGTGAGTCGGGGAGCTGCAGGGATGGCAATGCAGGAGTCAGACACTCTTCCCTTTATGCTCCCAGATCCAGGGTCCGTGCTGCTTCTCTGAGAAGGAGGGAGCAGGCTGAGCTCCTACAAACTCTGCCACAATTCACTCAGCCCTGCAGTTTGGACTCGGAAATGCTCCATCCCCTTTAGAGTGCTGGATGCCAGGTTCTGCCCCTGCGGTTCCCCAGGGCTTCAGGGAGAAGGCACCTGAAGCTGAGCAAAGCAGCAGTTTCCAGTTTTCCTGGTGCCCCCCTTGGCTCCTGTAAGGACCTCCCCACCTCATGGACCCTGTGAGACTGATGGGGCCCAGGGCTGCCTCCATCCCAGGAGCAGAAATCTGCAGAGGCAAGAGGGATGCTCCATTGAAAGAGGGAAATTTGGCAGATTATAGATGCATGAGAAAGTGGGAAGAAAACTCCTGATCTGTGGAAGAACTTGGTCCTTGCCATTTTAGGAAACAGGTTTTGTAGCCAAGTGCCAATGCTTCCTTTTACAATTCTCCCTCACCTCCATGGGATTGATGCAAAGTTCAAGACACACCTTATTGCCTCCACAGCTGCACAGGAATGGACCTGCCCACATCAGCAGCTCCATCTGCCAGGATTTCTGCCACTCTAGGATGTTCAGCAACTCAACAGTCCCTCGATCACACAGACTGCCCCAGAGGGCAGGATATGGGCTGTGTTTATTCACAGCTCCTGCTTGCATGCCACCAGAGGTTACCCTCACCCCGTGAACATCCAGTTCTATGTGGCACAACCCAGCCAGGCTGAGCTGCAGCACCACGGTTCAGATGAGGCACCTGGTGACCTCAACCCTTCAGAGGCACAAGAAACCTCCTGTGATACACAACTGCAGGCTCTTTGTCCTGCTGCTTTGCCTTTGCAGTCAACGTTTGCAGGGGGATGATGAACCAGGGAATATTCCCTCCTCTGATACCATGCTGCCATGTTCCCTTCTTGTCTATCGGGTGAAGAGGTTGCAAACCACAGCTACCCCCCACCCCTCCAGCCCCTTCCCTCCTGCATCTCTGCCACTGCTCGACAGGCACATCTGAGGACCAAGACAACTTGCCCACAGCATGATCTCCCTCCTAAATTTAGCTGCTCCTTGTCATGTTCATGTCTCTTCGGTGTGTTACAAAACCAGAACGTGATTTTTTGAAATTTACCTTTATTTTCAACATGCAAATGTTCCTTTTCACTGCACAGACAACTAAAATGTGGACTAATGCATCCAAGCTCCTCAAATACCTACAGAGACCAATGCATCTGAGCTCCCCAAATGCCTACAGAGACATTTGCTTCATTCCTGGGTATTTCAGCTCTGTTATTAGAAAAAGGAGCCCAAGTGTACGTTATGGGACAGTTGCAAGGGTAGCTGGGCTGTGGTACCCAGAAATCCTATCATGAAACTTAAGCTTAAAGAAGAATGGGTTTCCCAAAAGAGAGAATTTAGCCAATACTACCAACCAAACCAAAACCAGCTGGCTTTGGAAGCTGAGCAGTGGCCTGCCTCAGGCTGGGTGACAAGGCAGGTGCCTTCTACCTCAGCACATCTTCCAAGACATAGAAATCAAAGCAAAAACTCAACTCCAGTTGCTGATACCAGCTTTGGGTTCTGTGGGGACAGCTGGGAAGGGAATGTGTCCCAGCCACCCCATTTTCACCTCTCCTACCCTCTTGCCAGAACCAGATGTTCTCAGTTCTGCTCAACATGAATATGAAAGTTAACAGGACTCATCTTGAAAGTGATTTTGGTGCAGGTAAGCCTGCAGCCTCCTCCTTCAGATGGCCAAGCAGGTGGCCCACTGTCTGTAGATGGCTGCTAAAAAACACAGGCTGAAATAACCAGAGAGTCCCTGGGACAGACACAGAAAACTGATGTAGAACTGGAAAGGTGCCACGAAAAAGCCCCACTGGAGAGAAGGTTGGAGCTGTGTGCAGGATTGCCTCCAGCACTGAGCAGATTCCTTCTATGATGGTGGACAGGCAATGGCAGGTGGATGATTTGCACTAAGAACATGAAACCTGCATCATGTTAACCACTGGAACTCATCCCTTCCAGACACCATTCCTGCACAGGCATACACAAAAAAGGCACCTTCAAGGAGGTGACCCCCAAAGGCTTGTCCATCCCAACAGGTTGGTATTGGTATGAACTGGAACAGAGCAATGGGACAGACCTTCTCATTGCATAAGAGAAACTGATGTTGATGAGATACCTTAAAAACGTTTCAAGTAATACAAAGTTATTAATACTACAAGGTTAATTTGGGAATCTGCCCAAATCTCCACTCCTACCCAAAGTAAAGAGGATCCAGACTTTGGATGGAGAGTGAAACTAGACACATCTGGCTCATGTTGCTATGTAGCAAGGACAGCAGAGTCAGAAGTGATTCAGTCATTGCTGTTTAACAGTGGCTGACAGCAAAATCTGTAGGTGTAAGGTGTTACCAGGCATGGCCAAATTCCACCACACCTTCCCCAGTAAGACTTGACAGTGGTGAGATGGGACCTGGTGTGCCCCAGCTTCAGATTACTTCCAGCTAGAAATTAGCTATGGATTTATTACACACAACAACCACCTCCTCTCATCTGGATGATGTCCAGAGTTCCCTTCCAACCCTCACCATGCTGGGATTCTGTGATCTCCTCTTGCTCTGCTACCAGCTTCTGCAGAAACCCAACAGGAGGGGGATCTGTCAGTGGGGGTTACTGTGTCCAACACAGCCCCGAGCAGCACGGGCACAGTGCCCTTCAGGGAGGTGCCCATGTTGGCCACTATGTACCTTCCTTTGGACTCCAAATCCAAAGCCATAACCAACACAAATGCAGCAGGCTTCAGGCAAAAAATATCATCAGTGCCTGTGCTGGGAGCCTGTGGCACCAGGGGCTGAGGGGAAGGGAGCAGATCCTGCTCCAGCAGCACCACGGTGCCTAAAGCTGCCTACTGGAGGTTACAGGACATCTCGATCCATAATGAGGAATGCCCAGCACAGGAGAGATAAGTGTGAAGTATAACACAGGCCATTTCTGTGGAGGTTGAGGAATTGCAGCAATACACTTCTCCTTCCCTCCCTCCCTCCCGCGGCCGCTCGGAGACACCGAACACTTCCCATGGTGTAAACAGAATTTTCCTAATGGGATTCTGTAGAGCTAGGAGACAAATCTCCCAGCCAGGCAGAGCATTAAGGAATGTTTTCCAGCCAGCAGAGCCAGAGTGAAACACTCGGACATAGAACATTACCAACTGGCTCACTGCCATCCATCAGATGCACAAACATTTTTCTCTTTCTGTGACAAGCTGCATCTGTAGCAATCATTATAATTTCTCTTGACATTGATCCTACACCTCTTCACAGAGGCAGGACTCAAGCAGCATTCTTCATTTAAATGGTAACTGTGATTTTTCTGGGCCATGTGGACGGTAATCGTTTCAGCCTAGAGCACTAAGGCAGAAGGGAGGACTGTCAGGAGTGGGTTTTTCAGGGGGTGCTTCCCAGGTTCAACACTTCTGGTCCTCTGGGGAGGTTCTCAGCTGGGCAACTGGACCTATCCAGATTCACACCCATGCCACTGATAAAATGTAGGAAGTGATTTGGTTGTTCTCTGAAGAAAGGGAGATCTGACTCCAGATTCCTGTTTGTGTTCTCCCTTGCTCTCCACCATCACCCACACTGACAGCAAACCCCAGCGAGTCCACAGGCAGGAGAAAGCTCCTCTGAAAAGGTGAAGGTTACCATTTTTATCTACCAGCAGAGCAAATCTAACCTACCAATTAGAAATCATTTCTCCTTTCACTCCAAGTGGCTGAGGTAGTTCTTTGATCATTGCCTAACAAAGCTGGTTGCAGCCCATCACTTTTATTGTAAGCACTTTGTTATTTGCCTCTAAAAACAGCTCCTAGAGGTGCACACACCTACAGCAGTGAACACTCATCACAACTTCCACAGCTGAAACAAAAGCCTTGGAAATTTCCACCTTTTTTTTGTGCTCTCCAGCCCTGGGTGTGTGCTGGTGGCACCCAAGTTGATGACAGCATCAACTTTGCCTCTGAAACCAGCCACCACAGGGCCACTGGGCTGTGAAACTCCCAGAAAGGCAACCAAAAGGAAGCCACGTGATGCAGCATGTGTGGGGAGTGGGAACAAGCCTCCAAGGTGCACGGACTCTCCCTGTCAGCAAGGCAAATCCAGGGTGATGGGTTGCTGGAGCAGCTTAATGCAACCTGGCAACATGCAAAAAAGAAGGCAAATGCCAGCTAAGAGATAAATAACGCTGATCCAAGGGATAAGGGCAATTAAAGATGGGCTGCAACATTGATCAAAGTGCACAAGATGGATGGTGAAGGGTTGCCAGACATGCTGGTTTGGTGAGATAATTGACAGCACAGGTTTTCCTGCATCAGAGGTGCTGCTGGGGAAAACTGGCAAAAAAAAGAATTGTTGTATTTCCAGCTGCATGATGCACTTCAAAGACTTTCTGCTGCATTACTCTGTGGGCTGTGAACACACATGGGAGCATGAAGACTTGGATGGTGTGGCAGAGGTTATGGCACAAATTAAACCCCTTCACTTCTCTTTTGGAGGCTCTTCTGCACAGCACAGACTCCCAGGCACCTCACCTCATCATTCCCACGGGAAGGAGCACGGATCACTAAGAGGGGAGCATAGCATGGGATGGAGAGGACAGCAAACAAGGTGAAGAGATGGTGCAAGCACCCAGTGGCATGGAGGGAGCTCTGTCTCTCCAGCAAAAGCCCCTTCCCTGCATGAGACCATTCCTGTCAGCCTGGAGAGGGGGTGATGAAAGCTCAGCTTTGCTCCACACCCCCCTGCAAACAGCAGCAGCAGGCAGTGAGCAGCACTGGGCTGCAGGAGAAGGTGCAGAGACACGTGTCTGGGGGATTAGCTCTGCCTGGGAATCACTCCGGTTTCCGCGCCTGACCCCAACAAACCCAAGTCCTCAGATAACCCTCAGCATCGAGTCACGTGCACAAAACAAGGCACAAAGCAGCAGTTTGGGGAGGGGGGATGCAGCTTCTGGCTGATCAGCTGCAAGAGGGTTGAGCACATTCAGTAAGAGGTGAGAGAAGAAGTAAGATACTGCAGCTCCCACACCCGTACAGCCCAGGCTGAGGGTGGAGCACAGGGCTGGGGGAGCAGAGACACCTTGGAAACACAGCAGTGCTAACTTTACTTACTCTGACCAAAGGGGTTGGGGTCTCTGAGGTCCAAACAGGACCTAAAACCTTTGTGCCAGAGACGACCAAGAGTTAAGTGACTTGGTCTGACACAATTTATCTCATGCTGCAATTAAAGAGAAGATGTTTTGCAACGTCCCAAATACATTTGCACGGGCAAGGGCAATTCCAGCACTTTCTGTCTGCCTTCTGCCTGACTGTTCAGTCTTCTTACCTTTTCTAATGTTAACATTTGACACAATTTCCTACACTTTTACAAATTGTGAGGAGGGAAGAAGGTGGCAGAGGTAGTCCCACAAGTATGCCAGAGCCCAAGCAGCTGGGGAAAGCCCACACAGGCACCATCCCCCAGCAAATCCCTCACCAGGAGATGGAGAACTGGCCACACTGGGGCACTCCTTCCCCAGAGCCACATCCCAGGCTCCAAGGAAACTCTCTTTCAAAACTCTAGTTCATTTTTCAAACCATATTCTCACTTGCAGGTTTTTTTTTATGTGGGCAGAACACATTTTTAACTTCTCCCAGACAAACTGTTCCAGTTTGCTTGCTTGCTAAGAAGGGGAAAAAATGTACACAGCCTAAATCTAAAGGGTTAAAACAAGGCTACACAACAGGCATCCATCTGCATGTCTGCATAGTAGAGACAAGCACATTTTAAAGATCAGATTCCATTCTTAAAAAAGATCCATCCCATACAATGAACATATTTACTCTGGTTATTTGACATTGTTCTGAAAGCTTCCTTCACGCTCTATTCATCTTATCTGCTATTGTAATTCACAGATTTTATTTTCCACTATATTTTTAATTTATATCATGTTTTATTTATATTACTGTCTTTTATGAAACCCCAAATTTCAAAACTGACATGAGCATTACACACATAAAGCAGACTCCTTATCCTCAACGTGGCAGAGGAGACAAAAAATGATGGGAATAAATCTTAGTTTTTATGCTGACGAGACGTTCTGCAAAGTGAGTGACACTTCTCAGCACCACAAATTGTACATGAAAAGATAATTTTCAGAACATGATTCCAGCTCTGGAGTGCAGCACCACTGTGCAAAGCAACACTGAAGCCGTGCTTCAGCAAAAGCTGGTTTTATGTTGTACTAGTTTGGCATCAAGATTGCATGAGGTCTCATGAGCAGACTTTGGAGTGATTCCGTTCACTGTGCACAACAGCCAGTTATTTGGCAAACTGTCAACACGGTGTAATTGATATTTTAATTACACTACTAATACATCCATGCTGTTCACAACGAGCCTCCTCGCTGGCGTCACATCAACTGGGTATTTATAGTGCTGATTATTGTTCCAAAGATGTTTGCTTAAATGCAAACTTAAAGGCAACTGGTAATATTTGAAACTGCTGTAAAAGCAAACCCAAATTGTCTCCCAAGGGCTGAAGGGCAGCAATGTACAGCACAGTGCAAACAAGAGGGACGGTCCCACTTGACATCTGTTCTGGGGCACCCTCCCCACAGTCACTGCACGGTTATTTTATGGCTGACAGGGTGACTCTTTAACTAGTGGGGCTGCCCCACAGGCAACGGCTTATCATAAAGACAGTGACCGATCAAGGAAAGGGAAGATTAGCAGAACAAATTTCAGCAGAGTGGTTAAAAGCTGCAGCACACCCAGAGCACCACGTGGCACAGAGACGCTGCCCAACTGCAAGCAGCAGGGACACCTTGGGATGGCACCTGCTGCCTTCCTGGCCAAGGGAAGGGTTGGGGGAGATAAGGACCCAGTTTTGCAGCACAGAACTGAAGGAGACACAGATAAGAGAGACATTTCTACAGGCAGACTTGCAAACACACACACACACATTGGCTCCCACTGTGCAAGACCCTCCCAGTGCAGAACGTTGTGGTGCTGTAGGGAACAGCACTTTAATGCTTTCCTACATCCCCTTGCTATGGGACAGGAAGAAAAGGGTGGACACGAGCATGTAGCAGTGGCTGCAGCATGAAGGATGGACAAGGAAGAAGAAATCAGGGTTGCAATGAACAGGGAGTGTGTTCTACAGGCAGCAGAACCCCTGTGCACCTCTGGCTGTTACTCAGTACCTGTGTGTTATTTTTGTCTTGCCTCCTTCAGCAGTAAGTTCTCCAGGGGAGGGCTATCTCCTTCCTGTGGGTTTTGCACCATGTCAAGCACCTGTGGCTCTGGCCCAGATATGTATAATATACATGACATTACAATTGTGACAGCAGTGACTGTAATACCAGGAAATAAAAATGGTAATAGTGATACAATAATACAGAGCAAAAGTAATTCCTAGGTGGTATCATGGAAGATCTTCTAAGAGTGAACCCTCCCAAGAGGAGCATCCCATGAGACTCATCCTCTGAGGGCTGCCAGGAGGAACTTGTCACACAGAGGTAGGACCCCTCCAGGCAAGAACCTGGCACAGGCTGCTGGAAGCCTGCAAGGCTCAGAAAGACTTTTGCTAGTCCCAGGAAAGACCAAGCACTTTGTGTCTATCCAGGTCTCAGAGTCCACCTCTACCTGCTGTCCCTTTTGGCATATGCCAAAGGGAAACCAGGCCTGTGAGGTGCTGACCATCAGCCAAAGACTCCAGCCATCCACACAATTTGGAGGCTGCCATCAAGCTTCTTTTCTCAGAGGATCCAGGCTGTTAGGAAGAGACTGCAGAAGGCAAATCCACTTTATAAAGCACCAAGGAGAAGACAGGCAAAGCAGGAGCAGCGTCCTCCTCCCCAGGCTGACTACCTCCACGCCTTTATGGAAAAATCACTTCTCAAAAATCCACTGGGCATTGCCTCATGAGTGCAAAATGCTCCCACAGCAGCAGTGCCAGCTCCCCATCCCCTCCTCTCCTGTGCACAGTGCTGGCCAGATGCAGGCAGGAGGCATGCTGAGCTGAGGGGACTTCACAGCACGAGACAAAAACAGAATTTTAAACTACTGGAAAAAAGCAACTTGGCTTCTTGCACAGCAAATGAATGTGTTAAGTGCTGCTGCTCTACTGGGGGCTGCCCAGAGCCATATGGGATGGACCAGTGTGAAAGGGGAGGTGACTGTATCTGCCTCTGGAGAAGCGGGTGAAGGTTGGGGTGTCACCTTGCTGGCAGTCACCAGAGGTCCAGCAGCCTCTCCTTGTGCCAGGCTGTGTTGCTGAGGAGCAGTCCTGCTGTGGGGAGGTGGCTCTCAGAGGTTTTCAGGAAAAAAAGGCAGGTTTCATGGCAGGAAGGTTCCCACGACCATGAAGGTCACCTTCTCCCAGGCCTGCCAGGCCAAGGTGACACTTTGTCTTCTTCCTTCCCCTTGTTCAGGGAGTCAGTCTTGCAGTACTGAACAGGACCCACACCTGTTTGCTCCCCAGCTATCCCAACTCTTCACTAGTGTGAAAAGTGTCTCATGACACCTCATCTTCTGTCTCAGAAACGGGATACCCATGGGTGAACCCAAGGGCCAACCACACAAGCACAGCAGTGGGAGCTTGGTCCCTCAGGTTCCCTCTTCTCATGCACAACCCAGGCCTCGTGGGCTCTGCTGCTGCTGCCTGAGCACTCAGAAGCATCTTCATCAGCTATGTGAAAAGAGGAGCTGCTGCTCTGCAGGGAGCTGGTGTTCAGGGGGACTGGGAAGCTCAGGGAGGACCCCTCCCACAGGAAGAGGACCTGTAGTCCCACAGGGACCTGCCCTTTGGCACCTGCATCTCCAGCAGCAGCAGTTCCTCTGAGAGCAGGGGCAGGAGCAGCAGCATTCCTTCTCTGCCCCAAAACACAGAGCTCAGCCCCAGTGGCTGAAACTTCAGAGCAGCCATCCACACGTGCCCCTGCCTTTGGGAAAGCATCTTTTTAAATACATAGCAGAACAATTTACTCTTTGATTTGGAATCTTGTCTCCCAGGTTCCAACCTGGAGTGAAATTTTATGACCGAGCAACAAACCTCAGGGGGAGGCAGGGAGGGAAGGGGCTTTCAAATGAAAATGCCAACAGATACTTAAAGCCAGAAGCATGTGTGGGTGTTGCTAAATTAAGCTCACAAGTAGGTGGGGCAAATGCCTTAAACGAGTTTGGGAAGGTAAAATAACATTCATTAAAAATAGAAAAACAACTGAAAAAATATCCTTTGTATTCAACTTCACACTCGTACATCATAATGTTCCAGTAAAAGCTCATTTTCCCTTGAGATAATAAAAGAATTGAATTTTTCCTTATCGGTCATCTATTTTTCTAGCTAAAGCTATTACTACCTCTCTGTGGTTGCCAGGCAACAAGAAATATTAATAGCAGCTTTTATTAGCTTAGCTTTAGCAGTGGAGTACCAGAATGAGAAAATGGAAAACATAAATGTGTTACATAAATCTTTCAACCTTTCAGGGTTTGTGTTAGTCTCTGTTTTCATAATGATTTATTGAAGTGATGGTTCATTTATGAGAAAAAGGAGTGTGAAATAAGAAAACGGAACATTACCCTGAAGGACTGTTTGAAAATAAATAATTATAGGAGGTGAAGAAAAGCTGTTTAAAACCATTTTTCAGAGTTTTATAAAATTTAAAAAGACATATTTCTTTCCTTTATTGCCTCTGAGAAAAACACTAGCAGGGAATTGCAAACAGGGCTCTGTTTAACACAAAGAACCCTTCACATGTGGTTCTGTTATTGCTGCTTTCCACCACGGGTCCACGTTTGGGAGTTTAGTTCTTAAATACCAAACAATTAATAAGCAGAATTAGGCAAAAGCTAATGCACAGGACACAAAACTGTGGGTACAAACTGAAACATGGGGGATTCTGCACAGGTTTTGCTGGTGGTGACCCACTGCCAGCTTGAGGTTTGATGGAGCTGCCTGAGGACTGTCCAACCACTGTTGGGTTGTTTATTAAGGCACTTCCAATGAGCATGAACTTGCTCTGAAGGACACTGCTGCATGTAAATTGCATAGGTTAAAATAAAGAACTTTTAACAGGCTGGGATTCATAATTATTGAAATCTTTATGCATTGGAAGCATTTACCAACAACACAGAAGTTGTGCTGCTTACTGGGATCATGTATTTCCCATGACTTGGATTAGAAGTCTAGCACATCTTCCTTGGCTTTTGTGTTATCTAATTGGCTTCTTATAGCCTCTGCTGGAAAACTTCTAACACTCACCAGCTCTGCACAGTCACATCCAACTGTGTTGCCAACCACCCAGCACCCCGAGTGCCTGCCCAGGGCTACCAGAGAACACTGCTGCAGGTCCCACTGACTCCAGCTCAGGCTGTAAACACAGAATGCTGCTGAGTTTGACAGGGAGCTATGGTGGTCTTGGGAAGGATGGGAGCTGGGGAACCAAACAGAGCTGGCCAGGGGACTGGTCTTGCAACCTGACTGCAGGATGACCTCGCTCGGGGTCTACTGCTGGGCACCAGAGAGGATGCTGCCCCTTGGAGCCCTACCAGCCCCCCAGCCTGGGCATGCACACCCCAGCTCTGGGAAGGGGCTGCTTTTTCCTTTCCATTTCTCACACAGGAGACACACAGCTGGGTTACTGCTGAGCTGTTTTACTGTTTTCCTCTCCACTCCACAGCAAAGCCCCATAGTGCTGGGAACAGCTATTCAGGTTGCAAATTCAACCAGCTCTTCAGGAATTTCAGGGTTGCACTCATCCTTGCTACTGCTCTCTCCTCTTTTCATACACAGGTTCCACAGGTAACTGGAAATTTGGTATTTTTGCACCATGCATGTGCTTTCTGCCATTGAAGATTTTAAATATTTTTCAAATCATCGGTTTTCACTCAGCAAACTGCATCAAAGAACTTCCAGGCTGTGGTTACAGCCTTTCTTACAGCTTGCTGTGAGCAGAATAAAGTTATCCCACTGGGCTCAAGGGAATGCTAGCTCCTGTAACACAGCCACAAAGATCTCCCATCGTCAGAAGCACCAGAGAGCTGCAGACACGGGGACAGTCTCTGGTCTCCCTGCCCAAACTCTGTGTACCTGCTGCAGAGCCAACGTTTGCTGCTGCCACGTGTCCACCACCACCATTCCCCCCTGCAAAAATACCTGGCTCTGCCCTCATTTCACCTGGCCATGGCAGAGCAGGGAAGGAGCAGGGCAGCCCCACAGTTTGCCATGGGAAAAGGAGCCCAGTTGCAGGATGCCCCAGCACAGCAACGGCCTCTGAGCAGGCTCAGAGGAGCACAAAGCTCCAGGGGTCCCACGTGGAGGTGGTGGGCCCACCGAGCAGGGGCTCCCAGTTCAGCACCCAGGTACCTGCCCTGGCCCACCTGAGAAGCAGAGATACCCCCAGCCCACTCAGCCTCCATCTGACATTTATGGAAATATGTTTGAGCTGCGTTGGAGATTCTTGGGCTCTGACCTTAATCACCCTCTGTTTCTGTCAAATATGTTCTGCCAAATCCCTTCTGAAATCTCATTTATTCACAGCAGCTCCTTAACCCAGTGGGCACCACACCTCACTGGCAATCACCACCGACTCCTGGCATTTCTCTGCCCCCTCCCCTGCTCTCCCCCATGGCCCCACAGCCCCCAGGTCCCAGCCCCAGTGTGGCCCCAGCCCAGCAGGTCACCCTGTGGATCCCTGGAGGGCTCAGTAGCTGCCTGTCCACACCATAACACCTCTGAGATGTTCACAGTGTGCAAAGTCACTCTCTTTCCAAGGAAAACAGCCTTTTCCCTCTTTATTTTTCTTAAATACTCCCATTTCTCAAAGACAATCACATCTCTCCCATTTCCTTTCCCTCTGGCCATTCCTCCTCTTT
>NW_008595496.1:56070-93612 GCF_000691845.1 Merops nubicus
TTTCCTAGAGTGAAAGAGAGGACAGCAGAAAAAAAAGAATCTGCTATATGAAGAATTTTCTGTTTCTTGTCACCAAAACAAAAAATAACATGCCTTCCCCACAGGAGCCAGCCCTGCCTCCTCCTCAGCCTCCCTGCACACCACTCCACCAGTCCTAACCAGCCTTCTGTCAGCTCTTTGCCCACTTTTGCCCATCCATCCCTGCTTCCCTGCAGCTCCCTGCATCCTTCTTCAGCATTTGAAAACTACCTCAACTTTCAAATAAATAAATAGATAAATAAAGTGACAGAAATGGCAGTGAAGAATCATGTTCTAGAAAGCAGACCTGGCCCACAGGGCAGAGCAAGGGGCGTGGAGGCCTGTGCTGGGGATGATGGTGCTGAGGGGATAAGGAGGTGATGGCAGCTTTGGGTTTTCCCATCAGGGTACAGCTGCTCTGCTTGAATGAGGGGCTCCAGGTCCTGACAGGACCCACCCATAGGTGGGCTGGATCCAAGAGGAGGGCCTGGCATGCAGCAAATCCACCCTTTCCAGCTCTCACCCTGCCATGGGAATGTCTGTGCTGATTTAAACTCGCTCTGGCTTGGTATTCATCTACATAATGCCAAGGCTCCTCCCTTGCAGAGGCACTGGGAGGTTTAATTCAATCTAAGGATAATACTGGGACACGCCAGGACAAGAGACACACCAAAGGGGACAGCAACCTCCACCTGTATTTCCCTTCTTCACTTCTAAGCTGTAGAGGAGACTCCCAAGCCCCAGTTCTCTCAGCGAGTCCTCGCTCACATCTCTTCAGCAGGTTGAGATGTTCTCATGAGGATGCCTTAAAAATATCCCAAGGCTCAAGCTACTTCTTTAGCTGAGAAGTCTGACCAATGTCTAATCATTTTACCTTGACTTGCTGGTCATAAGCCACTGTATTCAAACCAAAAGCCACAGCAGTCAAGGCAGGAAATAGCTGTGTATGCAAAACCTGGCACCACCACAGCAAAGAGCAGCAGCAAGGAGAGAAGCTCCTGGCTCCAGCATTTGCATGAGCAACGTGGGTCCTGGGACAAAGCAAACACCTCTGCACACCTCCTCTGCAGCAGGCAGGCAGGGCTGGCTCCCAGCCTGGCTTCCCACCACGGGGGGTGGTTGATTTTGGGCAAGGCAGCAGCCATGGCCCAGTGATGCCTGAAGCATGGTTGGCTCCATGGGGCCACCACCGAGCGGGCTGTGGCTCCACGGGCACATGGGCACGAGGTATGGACTGCAGGAGCTCAGAGCCTGCTCCAGCCCTGGGATTTTGCTGTGTTCCCACGTGCACGTGCTGCTTTTATTCCTATTCACAGGAATTCTGTGTGACCTGGGGGATGGAGGTGGCCATTGTGGACTGGATTGGAGACTCGATGCAGGCATCCGAAAAACCAAAGGGCTGGAATTTGAGTGGGCATGGAAGAAAGCTTGGACAAGAGGGTAAGGCAGGATTTAATTCTGACCTAAAACTGCAATGCAGTTCACCCCCTGATCTACTTCCTTTGCTGCTGGGACCTCTGAAGATCTATCACAGCTCCAAAGGTTTCCACTTCAAACTAACCAGTTTCAATTCACTATCAGCTCAAAAATTCAGGGTTCACAGGATTTTTTATTTTCATGGTAAGGGGGCAAACAAATCTTAATCTCTCTACTCTACATTTACAGCCCACTAAGCCCCCTTCTTATCTTCTCTGGCTCCATCCTGATTTATTGTCACAATGCTGCATTTGTAAAACAGTACCATAAAGTAAGAAAGAGAACATTTCCCAAGGACTACTCCCAAATAAATTATTTCAGACGTAGAGAAGCTGCTTAATAAATGCCACTATTCTTGTTTCTTTAGGTATTTTGGAAAGTGATTTATAAGTGCAATATCACCTCTCAAAAATGAGGCAATCAACACAGGGTAAAATTATCATGTTATGAAAATAGGGGTCAGGCAAAGGGGCTGTGCTTTAAATTAAACCAGGGAAAAATATTTCATCTGAAATTGACTCTTTTTGTCTCAGAAATGAATGTTTTAATCACCTAAGAACCTAAAAGCTAACACAGAGCCCTAAGTAATAGAAATTCCATAGAAATAGGCCTGTATTCAATACTGATGGGCAGAAGATGATATTTTTCTTAACCACATTAACAATGGAAGTCGGAGATGCATCAAGACTTTAGAAAGCCCTGGGATTTTCTTAGACTAAGAGATAATATCCCATTTAAATATTTAAATATCACCACCTTTCAGACTGTTATCTATTCAAGCAATCAACACCAAATGTTCTCCAGCTAGCAGGCTGCTGGACTCACAGGCATGCTATTTAAGCAAAATTAACTCTGATATTGATGCTGTCCAATGGCACCCAGGAAAATCAATGATCTCAGAGAGAAACAGCACAGAAAAGTAAACACAGGACTGTATCTGCTAAAGAGGAAAATATTATTAAACTGCAACAGTGTTAATTCAATACCACTGTCAAAATCAAGTCACAACCTTTCCTCAGTGCTGCTGCTGAAGCGTCGTAAGGTCTAATTAGCTCTGAAGTTTCTTCCCAGAGCTGCACTCTACTTCATTAACCCTCCCCTGTTTATTCCTACAGAAGAGTCATCTGAAACTTTGCAAGGTATCTCCTTGCCACGGCGTGAGCCAAGAGGCAATGTGAGTGTGCAAGGGCCAGGAGGGGTCTTGTTCCCCTGGAAATCAACAGGACAGCTTTCCCTTCATGGAGCATCCACGCTTCTCCTGCTTGATGCTGCTGGGGCCACCCAGGCAGCAGGACACAGGGGTGATGGGGAGGGAGCTTTTCCCAGCAGGAGAAAGGATGCAGGGTGTAGGGACTATGAACTAGTGGTTTTGGTTGGTCACCTTCACACGGGGGATGGATGAAGTGCTGGGGTCTAAAGCCCCAGCCTTGAATCAGAGTTGACATGTGGGTGATGTCCACAACCAGGCAGCAAACATCTTCCTCTTGGTTTTCTCTCAAAGCTTGGCCAACCTTGGGTGAAAACCAATGAGATCAGCACCAAGTGCCCCTCCCTTGGCATCACCATCAGGTGTCCTGCCTCTAGAGTTAGCAGCATAAAGAGTGGCTCTGCCCCCATGGTATGGAGGAGTTATCTGTGTGGGGGATGCACTATGAAGGATTTTCAGTCACTGGGAGGGCTCCCTGAATGTCCACTGCAGGCTGAGCTCTGGTGATGGTGGGACACCACCAGAAGCAGAGGGAGGATTATGTGTGTAATAATGGTGCTGGCTTTTGGCAACTGCTGTATGACTGGAATTGGACTGGTCACCTAGCTCCTGAGCTGGTTTGCTCCTGTCCTTGCTTTGTCCTATACCATGAGTGAATATATCTCAATGTTTTTGTTTCTCCAGTGGTTGGCCACCTCACATCCTCCATGTATACTTTAAAACTGGAGGGAAAGATCTGGCCCTTGAGTTGCTTATTGATGAGAGTGTCCTTCCTATTAGGGCAGGCAGTCAGCAGAGGAATGGAGCACAAGCCCTTTGCTGTGTTCAGTGAGGATGTTACACACATGGAGGAAAATCACCCACTAGCTGCTCTGCAGTGGTTAACAAGGCTCAGGAAGACAACAAACTGGAAGCATAAAATTGCCACCATGAGCACGGCCATGCAGGTGACTACAGCATCTGCCACGCACCCCAGCCTCAGAGGGCTGTATCACCAGCTCTTCCCAACCCCCACTGCAAACAGCTCATCATTAACATTGTTCTGTACTCAAATGGCAACTCAAAATACACAGAGGCTTGAGATAGTAAGAGGAGCAAGTCACTGACCGTGGGTAGCTGGCTGGAGAGGAGATGCCCATCCTGACTCAACATGTTGGAGACCATGATGGCTGGCAGGTCCATGTTCTGGTAGGGGTACGCTGGGATCAGGCTGTTTGGAGGGAGGCTGTGGCACAGGGAGTGATATCCAGTTTCGTGGTCCACCAAGTGCAGGAGGGAAGGGTCAGGGAGGTTGGGAGGAGTTATGGGAGGGATCTCATAGTCTTCGTTATTCTCACTCTGACTGTTATACGTCTAAAACATGAAAAAGACATTTTGCAAAGGATCACTGCCTTGTTGCTTTAGCAAAGTGACTCTGTGTCAGAAATACAAAAGCACATTCCAGTGAAAAGAGGAATTTATATTTGTTTTAATAACAAGACACCTCTAGTCCCAGCCACCAGCAGGCTGTGACTAAGGAGCCAGGCAGTGAGTGTGGCAGTGCTGCACTGTGTGCCACCACAGGTCCTCACACACCTCAGACCCACCCAGGGCATCCCCCCTGCTCCCCTCTCCCACCCTGCACCCCTCTAGCACACCTCCCAGGACCTCAGCAGACTCCTCCAGCCCAGAGTGCAGCCAGGTGAGCTGTGCTCACAGGGCCCCCAGCCCTTTCCAAACCAGCTGCTGCATTTTTAACTCCAAGTCCTTCTCTGAGCACCCAGCTCAGCCCTTACAGCACCTACACTTGGTATTTTCAAGTGGTTTTTTGAGAATTAGCTCTGTGGAAATAAGCAGAATTAGCTCTGTGGAAATAAGCAGCACTTTGCAACAAAATTCTCGTGGATTCCTCAAACTCCAGCACAGAAGCTACAACCAGGGAGGGATTTGGAAACAGCCTTCACTTGTTTTTTAAGAAAGGCAGTGTTTGCATCCATCCCATTGGCTGCAGGGACTGAGGAGGGGATGAGCAGGCAGCAGATCAATGCCTGCCTAGGAGGCTGGTGCCACTGGCAGAACTTTGGGTTCTTTAATCACAGGCTGCTTCCCAAGGCACCAGGACTGCTGATAAGAGGTGAGGTGGAACTGCCCCACAGGGGAAAGGATACCTGGTTCATAATGTAAGTGTGAATCTATCCAAAATCATTAATTATCAATGCAGAACATAACGAGTCTCTGGCAGAGGAGGCTTACACTAAACTTCTACTGTTTCACATATTATTATAGCATATGAAATTCTGATTAGCCATAGTATTATACACATGGATTTTAAGCAAAATTTCCCAGATCACTTAGTTTCATGGTTGGATTTTGACTTAATACTCGATTTGAGAGCAGAACCCCCAGAAGTGTGCAAAACCAGCCAAGCACTGTAGGCTTTGTTCATCCACTGCCCCAGAGCCCCCACTCGGATTCATGCTCTTCATCACCCCAGGCTGCAGGGGGGAAACCCTTAAAAAGCTAAAATACAGCTCAGATTTCACCAGAATACAGAAGTCAGTGGGAGAGGAGCAGGAGGGAAGGAAGTGTGTGTGGCTAGGTGGAAGGGCTCCAGTGGGAGCTCTCCAGCTCTGCCTGTGAGACGTGGCGTGTCAGAGCAGGGGGTCAACTCCTGCCCCCCTCCAAAACTGGGGCTGGAAGTGGCTCAACCTCTGCTCAGCTGAACCACCACCTCTCCCCTCCCATTGCAAAAAGAGGGAGAAAAGAGCAGGCACTGCACAGCCCACCCAACCCTTCACATCCACTGGCTGGGGGAAATAGGAGTCTGCAGGAATCACAAGGCAGAGCCCAGGCTGAGGCTGCTCTGTACCAACAGTTCCTGGGAGGGGGAAATTCAAGCCCTGTTATTTCTCCAGCCAGGTTCTGCCTAGCTGTGGTATCACAGGGGGAAGGCAGGGGGCTGAGAGGACGTGCACCACAGCAGACAGCCAGACACCATTTAATACATCTAGTAGTTCAGTTTCTGGCTGGGCTCCACTCTTCGAGGTGCTTCAATTATTTCCCAGTTGTTTAAGAGGATTTCACTGCACGCTCTCAGGGAAGGGTTTTAAACAAATCATGGCACAGCAAACTTGTTCCTCCAGCTGGTTTAGTTTGGTATCAGGTCTAGAAGCAAGTGGCTTGGCTGTACTTAACGAAATTATGTAAAAACCCACACCAAATTTCCTAAAGCCCTCTTCAAAACGACAAGTCCCTTCTGCTGCTGCAAAGCAGCTCAGCAAAGGGTTTTGAGGTGGTTTTGTGAGGAGGGTGAGAGCTCTGCTGCCCTGCTCAGCCCCTGCACGTTTCTGCCTCTGTTCTATTACACCCAGGGGAAAAAAAGAAACCCAAAGACGTGTTGAAATCACAAAGCTTTCCAAACAGCTACAGTATTGTGCAGACAAATCAAAATTACAATCAAAGCTGTACACAAGCAAAATCAGATTAGACAATATCCAATCAGCATCATCAGCCTTGGCACTCACCAGCTTTTACACCCTAGCACTACAATTTTCCAAAGCAAGGGGGTGTTTATTCTATGTGTGTTTTAAATAGACCTCTAGAAAGATAACGAAGGGAGATCAGACAGACAGACACTGGAAGGGCAGGATGGGGGGTGATTTACTGTCACACACGGTACCTACTGACACATCCCAGGTGACATCTCTGTCCCCCTGAGGGATGGTCTCACACCACGTGCACAAAAGCCATCGTCTCAATCCCTTTGCCAGTAACACACCACACTCCTTTTACCACCACGTGGGCTACGTTGCAGAGTATATTTTCTATTCTTATGGTAATTTGAATAAACAGCCAATTATACATTGTAAGGATGCATTACAAATTAGGTTAGTGAGCTGCTCTGAACTCATTCATCCCACCAGGACTCCGAAGACGAGCACACAGAAGCTTGCTCTGCTGAAAGGCTGCCCACTAGGGTACACAAAAAAAGATACAGGATTTTCCACTCTCAAGCAGATGACAGTTGTTGTGATTGCACATTATTCCTCTGCATCCTGCAACACTGAAATCAGCTGAAACAGGCAGCCTCTTCTTGCAAACCCTGCACACCCTCTGCCATCAGACAAACCCCCAGTCAGCATTGCTGCTGCTTCACCTCCTGCTCCTCTGCTGCACCTCCTCTGGGACTGCAAACAAAGCCAAGCCCTGGTGAGCTCCTACCAACCACCCAGTGACAAACCCACCCTGCCCAACACCAGGGGCCTGAGCCCAGGGGAGTGATCCCAGCAACCACAGCAAAGAGGAGGCTGGTCTGGATCCACCCACCCTCCCTGCACCGTGGCCAGGCAGCTCCACACGTCCAGCTGATCTGAGACTGAGGGATTTCCAGACCTGTCAGTGCAGGGCAGCTCCTGAGGGACCTGCTGGGATCCAGCCAAAGCCCTAACTACAGCCACGTTTGAAAAGCCACTGCAAATTCACTGCGTGGCTGAGCCAGGAGGGAGCTGCAAACGTTGAGCGTGTCTGCTAATTAAACCTTCATGTTTCTCCTGCCTTCCCCCTCTTGGAAGGGGAGGAAAGCTCTGCCCTTTACAAACCACTCCACAGCCAGCCAGCAACATCTCTCCACCACACGTTGGTGTTAATCACAGAGAACATGACTTGACCCAAGACCTGGGAAACAGCTCTCCTTGGCAGCATGGCAAGTGGCCAGTGACCCCAATTCCCCCCTGACTCATGTGTGATTATCCATGAGGATCCAGCAGCCAAGCATCAATTCAGACAAATACTACTCATAAGGAGAAGGATAAAGATTTGCAGAATCATTGCAGGTAAATATTTGCTCTGTCAAATATCATTCAACAGCAAATATGAGCCTAAGAGAGAACATTTATTCTTGGTAACGAACCAGGAAATGCTCAGGCTGGTGTGATCCATCCCACCCTAATCATCCAGGGGACACAAAACACCATGGACGTTGTACCATCCTTCATCTGCTAACTAGGTTTTCCCTGGAAGAGCTTATTGCTGTAGGAATGTGACCCTCTAGACACTTCAGACATTAGATGAGTCCTAGCAGACCAATACCAACCTGGCAAGTCTGCAAAGTGGACAACCATGGCTATCTAAGAGGCTGAGAGGAAGGACCAAGGGCTCCACCTTGAGCTCCTGGTGGGCATGAGAAGACACAGAGGTTATGGGGTGCCCACACCATCACATGAGCTGCTGCTGGAGGCCTTCCCTCACCTCCCATCTAAATCCAGCTGGACACAGGGATGGCAGCAGTGCCTGTGCCCCAGGGCTGTGTCCCCAGGGAGAGAGCTCCTCTCCCACCAGCACCACCAGCTCTACCAGCACAGCTTGGGGAAGGGGTTCCAAAAAAACAGCTGTTGGCTTGTGAGCTATCTCAGTTGTACCAAAGGTGGATGATGCACCACGTCAGAAGCCAGAAAAGCACATTGCTTTGTCACAGAGGGACCTTCCCTGTTTCTCTTACACACATACAACAGGATTCACCACGTGCCAGTGTTGACACAAGCTGCAGGGCATGCCAGGCTGAGACAAGGCCTTGGGCCATATTGTTTTGCCAAATGGATACCCTGTCAGCAAAGACAAGGTTATCAACAGGAAGATCAGTATGGATTTATTATCTGGCTCCTGGAGATGGAAGAACAACATAACCCAGCCAGTCACAGGTACAGCAGAGGAAATCATACACTCAAACAGCATGGAGGACACCAACAATATAGTTTGACTAATAAGGGGTGGTACAAACAAAGCCACAACCCCACCCACCACAGGTGATACAACTGAGAAGAAGAAGAAAGGAAGGAACCCAGCACCCCCCACAAAACCATCCTGGGGGAAACAGCAGATGAGATCATATTCAGATATTATTACCTCAATCATTCAGAGAGTCAGAGGGTCCTTCCTAAGGAACACTCTGCCTGGTACACCCACCAGCAGACAAACTCTCCCCACACCCCTCCCAGCAGGGCCTGCTTAAATCTTGTTCTCTTCCCAAGCAGGACACCTGCTGCTGCTCACCCCATTGGCTTTCATCCACCATTGGCCTGGGTGAAAGCCAACAGAAATGTTTTGGTGCTCACCTGGCCTTTCCCTCAACAGCTGATGGCTTCTCCTCACACAACCAGCCTCAGCTGCCTCTGCAGAGAAGGGAATCACCCACCTACCAAACCCCAACCCTGAGCACCTCATTTATAAAGAGGAAAAGAGTCCAAACACAATGAAAAAGGGAAAATCAAAGCTTAGAGAAGGTGAGCTACCTTGCATTTCCTCAAAAGACGACAAACTGCTCTCCCACAACACGCATTACTTGGCACAGGCAGGATCATATTTGCAGGAAGGGGATTTTGATAGGTTCTCCAGCACGTGAACCACAGAGGTTTTCTGCTTGGTGCAAAGCACTGAAGCCACGGGGACAGAAACACTGGTCCAGGTGGCAGGAGAACATGGAATTCACTTGATATAGAATCATTAAGATTGAAAAAAAACCTCTAAGATCATCAAGTCCAACTATCAACCCAGCACCACCATGACCATTAAACCATGTACCGAAGTACCCTGTCCACACGTTTTCAAACCCCTCCAGGGATGAGGACTTCACCACCTCCCTGAGCAGTCTGTTCCAATGCTTCATCACTCTTTCATCAAAGAAATTCTTCCTAATATCCAGTCTAAACCTTCCTTGGCACAGCTTAAGCCCATTTCCTCTTGTCCTATCACTGGTGACTTCGGAGAAGAGACCAAGCCCCACCTTGCTCCAAATTCATTTCACAGAATGATTGAATCATAGAATCATTAAGGTTGGAGAAGACCTCTAAGAGCATCAAGTCCAACTATCAATCCAACAGTACCATGACCATTAAACCATGTCTCCAAGATCTCCTTGGCCAGCTGCTACAGCAGCAAAGGCACAGCTCCAGTGTGGTGCCATGGTGCTTGGTGGGATGGGGGCTGTGAAGGGAACAAGCCAGCAGTAGTCAGGGGAGACAGAAAATCTCAGTTCACTCAGAAAGATAAAGGTTTCAGAGCCATGACCCAACTCTGCTACTCACTGGGGAAGCTGCTGGTTTGGTTTTATTTTTCTGTTATTTTATATGCTACCAAAGTCAGAACAACATTATTGGGACTCTCTGGCCCCAACCTGTCCAGTGGTACCTCATTTATGTGGGTAGGTGATGAAGAAGAGGGTACCAGGTATTAATCATCACCTGTATGATGGACAGTCCTTGAGATAGAACCTGGGTAAGGACTCGTTTGTGGCTGAACAGAGGCAACAGAGGTGCCAGCCCCTGCCCCGTGCCCTCAGCTACAGCTCAACAGGGCTTTTGGGATTCGTGATGTGAACCACACACGTGTGATTCTGCTGCATCCCCTTTGGTGTAAATAAAAGCTTACAGTCAGCTTTTCTATTGTCCAAGCTGCGACCGACCTGCATCACCACCTCACCAAAAAAAGCTAAAAATAATGGAGTTCCATGAACAATTTATAGCAAAAGAAATCAGCCCTATTGGAGGCTTTTAAAAAGGCTCCAAACTCCCTTTTCTTTTTTCCTTAAATCACTATCTTATCCAGAACTGGAATCCTGTCAAGAATAGTGGATAGCAGAGAACTATAACTTCTTATTATGTGTATAGTGATTTTATGAATTCAGCAGGGAATGAAATGCAATTTTGTCAGACTTGTCTGTGTTCATAATGACCAAGTCAAATTAATCATCGTGGATAATACTCCTGTGTCAGCCATTCAAGAGATTTTTTAATAGAATTTTTCTGATTCATGTCTTGCAGTACATCAGATCTGTAGTAATGCAGGCACTTCTAAAAATCAGTGCAATTATGGCTTCTTGTTGGCCTGTCATTTTCCTGGAATAAAAATGTCTCTGCAAAAGTCATACACCGTACACAAACCAAAATGGAAAACAAAAATAGAGTTACAATTAGGCTTGATTTTTTTCTAAAGATTTAATATCTTTTTGAGGTCATTATTTACAGGCAATATATATAAATCTATAAAGCTACAATGCCTGATGCTGAAGAGGGACTGGTTTAGCACAACCTATACCAATTTTGTCCTGGTTATCATTCTTCCCTCCATTGCCCTGTGAGTGAGTGGGTTTTGCAGGCATGGGAATGACCATCCCATGGAACAAACTGGGAATAGGGAACAGGCTTGCAGGCAAATTATTGTGTTTATTAAAAATGTACCCAGGAAAGCCCCCACAGATCCCAAAGGCCTCTCTCTGAGGAAAATCTCTGGTTCAGGAAAAGGTTATGGTTACCACGAAGGCAGATCTACCCCCATGGAGGCAGCACTGCAGCATGCAATGGTAGAGAAAGGATTAGTAAGGTGGTGTTCATCCTTCTGAGGGGAGAGAAACAGACCTCTAATTCCCCAGCAACACAGACAAAAATGAGTTCTGAAAGCAGCTGCCCCCCAGGAATAAAGAGGAAGAAACATGTAATCCACCTCAGGTACCTCAGCCTGTCCTCCTCTCATTGCCAGGCTGCAACTGCCTTGTGGGTGAGTGCAGGGAAGGACCCTGTCAGGGCCACAGCACGTCCCAAAAGAGAGCTCCACTTGAACCTGTTGGGACAATTGTCCCTACAGATCCATCTTCTCATGCCAACCAGTACATGCTTGAGAGAAAAGCTCTCAAAACCACTTCAATCCTACAGCCACATATTGTCCTCCTGGGAACTCAAGACCACTTAAGCAATCAGCCCAGCAGCTCATCAACGTGCTGACCTAAATACTGGCCAATATTAGACAGCATTTGGGGGGAGATACAGCCTCATCTGGTTTTACCACCCTTCCTCCACCCTGCATCTCTGCTAAGCTCTTTGACATCCACACCTAGCACCAGGGAGTCCCCAGGTCCCTATAGAACATCCAGCTCTGGAGGCTGAAGTCAGTATGACAACACCACGTCCCTATAAACTTCAACTTCCAAATAAGCAGATGGGATAGTGAGGCTCCAAGTCTGACAGCATTTTCAGAAGCATTCATTATTGGCTTATGCAAAGGTGGGCATCACCCAGGGCTCCTGAAGCCCCTTTGTTGTACCTTCTTAAGCAGGGCTAGGGCTGCAAGGCACATCTGGTGTGGAGCTGCTCCCAGATCCCCTGTAGCAACATCGACCTTCCTCTGTGTTTTAGCTTCCTACCCACACTGACGAGGGAAGTGTTTCACTTCACTGCATGTTTTTGTGGCTATTCTTCCCCAGTCTTTCAAAGCAAACGTGGCAGTGCTCCAGGGAAAGCCAGGAGATGAGCGAGCTCTGCTCTGTGTCAGCACAGTGTAACCTCTGTCATCTGTCTCCATCAGCCTCCTTAAAACTGTCAATGATGATTTTTGCCTGTTTTTAAAATGTATTGAAGGGCCTGTACATCCACTGAGATAGGAACCAATGGAGAACTAAAATTAGACTGGCTGGGCCAGACAAATATAAAATCTTTTATTTTCTTTCCCAGTATCTTGCCTGGAAGCAGACACAAGGAATGTGATAATATTCTGCTCGAGAATATCATGCATTTCTGAGAATTATTTGAGGAGTACAGATCTTATATAATTGCCTTTTGTGTCTCAGGGCATCCTGAACTTGCATAATATGAGGGCACTTCATGGAGATTCGTTGCTGGGCTGTACAGATTTGGGGTACATTACATAAAGATGTATAATGCACCATAAGCAGGTCAAGAGATAAGGTGGCCTGGAAACACTCATGGAGCACATGCAAGGAGGAATTAGTAGAAAACACTCTAAGAAATTAACTCAATTTGGTTTCAGTCGAGCCAGAAGGACTCAGAGCAGGAAGGAAAATGTATTCTGAACAACACTTGTCCCAATTTGGGTTTTGTCTTAGAGAGTATTTTCCCTCTGCTCAAAAATGAAGGTGTTTGAGCAAATCAATTTGCTCCAAAATAAAGAGATTAAAAAATGCTTTTGTGCCCACTTGGTACAGATGCTTTGTAGCAAGTTTTTCAGGGTTTTATCTCAAAGGATGTGGCCCAGCCCACTGCACATGGTCAGCAGGGCCACACTCTGTGCCACAGGAATCCTGGCAAGCACTCCTGCTTTACCTAGAAGGCTGCAGCAAGATCCTCCAGCAAAGCCACAATGGCAACACAAACCTTCTTGAATCAAGTCTTTTTTCTTCCAGATGTGCCCCTTTTTTTTCATATGTGTGTATATATATATATTTATTCTCATTAGCAAAGACAAACTTTCTCTGCATGTCCTTGCACACCAGGGCACACCTCTAGCCACCTTGGAGTCCACCACTAACACACTGCCAGATGGAAACACTGCACATCCTGGAGCTATGGGGGCAACCTGCAAGCTGTTCTTCAGTGGCCCCACACTACATCTGGTTTGCTCTCATCAATATACATATAAGGTGCTGGAGAGTGTCCACAGAAGGGCAACAGAAGCTGCTGAAGGCCCTAGAGCACAAGTCTTAAGAGGAGCAGCTGAGGGACCTGGGATTGTGGAGCCTGGAGCAAAGGAGGCTCAGGGGAGACCTTCAGGCTCCCCACAGCTCCCTGAGAGGAGGTTTGAGCCAGGTAGGGGTCAGGCTCTGCTCCCAAGGAGCAACTGATAGGACAAGAGGCAACAGCCTCAAGTTGCACCAGGGGAGGTTGAGTTTGCACATGAGGAAAAATTTCTTCTCCAAAAAGACTTTCAAGGCCTGGCCCAGGCTGCCCAGGACAGTGGTGGAGTCCCCATCCCTGGAGGAATTTAAAAGACATGTAGATGTGGTGCTGAGGGACATGGTTGAGTGGTGGACTTGGCAGTGCTGGGTTAATGGTTTGACTCAAAGGTCTTTGAAGGTCTTTTCCAACCTAGATTCTATTCCAAGCTACGATTCTGTTCCTCTCTCTACACCACCTTCTCACCTGCAGCTGAAGTATTAACCCCAGGCTGTCCTTCCAGTACACAAACAAAACTTCCCAGCATTTGTAGTGGTTGGTCCTGCTCATGGTCCCAGCCCAAACTCCCCAGGGCAAAGCAAAGCTGCTGTTCAGGAGTAACAGCTCTTGGTACTCTTGCCTAGAAAGTGAGGGGACCAGCCAGATGAAATCACAGACTGGGGCAGTCCCAGTACATTTGCTGAATTTCTATATATCTGATGTTGTGAGCCAGGCCAGCAGAGCCAGTAGTGGCAGGGATAAAGCAGGACCTTTGAAGCCCAAAGCATCACTCACCACAGAAGCACTCAGATTTGAGCCCAGATGCAAAGAGAGACTTGGGACCCCGAAGCAAATTGACAAGAAAACGACACAGATTGCAAAAAGAGAGGTAATGCAATCTAACAGAAGCAGGGGCACCCCCTCCCCATCACCCAGGCTTGACATGTCTGATTAGCAGGAGGAAGGCTGAGGTGTGGGGAGAGCCTGCATAATGTGGTGCAATCCAGCACCTCCCCCAGGGTGCCCAGCTGCTGCAGAAGCAATTTCACAGCTCATCATCCATTATGAGATTAAAATAATTTTTTTTTTTTCCTCCTGTGAAGTATTAATAAATTGTGCAGGCAGACCAGAGTTGGTGCCATTTCCACAAATGCTAGTGAATCACCCACCTAGTTATTTCTTAATGGGTTGAGTATCTCTGTTCCTCTTTATCCTGTAATTTAAAAAAATAAATACACAAACTTCTTTATTTGTCTCATCCTGCCCCGAGCCAGCCTGAGTTAAGCCTGGGGACACTGGGACAATGCAGAGGGGCTGTCTCCTGTGGACCTGCCCCAGCACTTTAGGAGGCAACAATACCAAAACATCCACTCGACCACTACGAAGGGGAAAGTGCAATGCAAAAAAACCCCAAGTGCACGTTGAATTCCCTCCCAGAGTTCATTTATTTTCCCTTCTGGGGGCAGAACTCGCCGAGGCGTTGCTGATATAATGGGGCTTCCTGGGTACACACAGTGGAGATGTAAAGCTGTAGTCAGAGCACCTCTAAAGGCTCTTTGAACATCACTGCTCTATTACAGGAGCAGCCAAAGCAGGCACGTTCAATGTTTAAACTCCCCATGACAAATGCCTTCAGCAAATATGGTGTATGTATTTATCCAGTGCTGCCGTGCCCCCGGCGCCTCCACAGCTGAGGTGCTGCTTACCTTTTCTTTCCTTTATTTTATTAAAATTAAGAATGTATCTATGCTTTGCAAAATTCCATCTTGAAATCCTTCACCTGCAAAACATTTCAGACTGCCAGGAAGTTGCCAAAATGAGAAAAGGAAATTAAAGGACGTCACCAGCGCCATAAATCGGGTTCTCCTGAAGAGCCTGAGCCCCAGAACCTGGCTCTGGGATGCAGGAGAAGCACCAAAGCTGGATACCTCTGAGTCACCTTTGCCAAAGTGAACCCTGAGGTGAGCTGGCAAGAGCACCTGCCCATTTTCAGTCTCAGGGATTTGGTTTGGGTGGGAGGTGCCTGAAACGCCAGGGCAGGCAACGTCTGTGTTTGGGTAAGCAAGGCCTGGGTCTGGTTGGGCAAAGGAGATATTACAGATCACCTACAGGACCCAGATGCCTCACTCCTTGCAGACCCTACATATCCAAAACTCATCAATGTGCCAGTCCTTCCAGTCCACGAGATGTCCAGGTAGTCACCCAGGATCTCTCTCTACACCCTTTGCATTTGCTGAGCTTCTGAGTGCCACAACCACAATCCTTCTTCCACAGCCAGAGTGTGTGAATTTTATTCCTTTAGTCACTTTTCCAAAGCAGAAGCTGTCATGTCACAAGAGCACAAAGGTGCTGGGCTCTTAGGGAAAGCATGAAGCACCAAGAGACTCCTGAAAAAGACTGTGAAAACTGTAGCATGGTGTGTGGCCAAGTATCCAAACCCCCAGTGTAGGTGTGAAAATCTCAGCCTTTAATATGTGAATTTTGGGAAACAGATTTTATCTTTAACAATTTCAACTTTTTTCTTTTTTTACTTAAATAAAAGCAGTCTTATGTATGGTAGCTAAAAAAGGCAGGAACACACACACTGCTGTGAGGGGCTCATCTATGCCCTAAATCACAGATCCTCATCAAATGCTTCCTAAAGCATCAAGCACCTTGGGCAGAATGAATTGCTAGAGGAGGTACCATCCTTTCAGGAGGAAGGCAGAAAGAAAAACCACTGAATTAACAATCAAAATAGCAAAGTTTCCCCCAAGTCATGACAAGTCTCCATCTAGGACAGTCTCTCTAGAGAGAGCTCTAGAGCTCAGACAGCATTTGTGACACGGGGAAGAGCTCTGCAGAGGGCACCTTCAGCAGTACCAGCAGGAGCTTCATGACCACAAGGGACCCAACCCAACACCCAAGGCATGAGGTAGGAGACACTCCATTAGCAGCTGCATCCAAAGAAAACCAGCCCTAGCTATCCAGAGGCCAAACCAACTAAAACACTTCAATTATTAAGCAGCTGGAGTGGTTCTCTATTATTTTCACCAGTTCAGAACATGCCAGGTAGAATCTGAATTGTTCCAAGGGAAACAGGCAGAAGAGAAGAGCCAAAAAGAGAGGAAGGTGCTAACAGAGAGGCAGGGGAGGTTCTGAGCACAATCAGGCTGCAGGTAATAAAGCCTAAACATTGACCTTGTGGTAACAAATCACATTTTTTCTATGTACTCAATGGCTTCAGGTGCCACCTTTCAAATCCAAGCCCACACAAAGCTTAGATATTTCCACAAACCTGTGAAGACTCTGAGGTGAATCCTCCTATTGCTAATACTGGTACCAAACTGGGCACATCAAGAGTCCTACCTGGTGTTACCAACAAGCACCATCCCAGTCTAGCCCCAAATATGATCAAAATGGGACAGAACCTTTTGAGGAAGATTCTCAGAGAAGCTTGGCTGCACCCTGAGCTGCATCTGCTTTCACCACTTCTCCTCCCATCCCTATTCTTGATATCCAATAACAGGAACCTGTTTCCAGACTGGAACAGAGGGAGGCAGAAGTTGTCAAACAAGGATTGCATGGACAAAACTGAAAAGACACAACAGAGGAGCCTGGGTGGCTCTGCAGAGGTCTGGAAACCAGGGCAAAGAGAAGCACCCTGCACGCCCAACTCCCAGTGTTTCCACCACCACAGCACCAGCTGCCCAAAGGGCTTCAAAGTTTTCTGTGTTTTTCTGTTTTACAGTGGCCTTTGCAGTTTGATCCCCAGCATCTCTCTGTGAGAGTGATAAATTAATTCCTGAAGGTGCATTCAACTGTCTGACAATTTCCACCCTTTCCCTGCAGATCCTCTCTTGACCTTTCATGACCAGTTTTCTCAGGGAAAACCTGAAGGGCTGAGCTCAGAGGGTTTTGCTAACGAGCCCTCTGTGCATGCCAAGGGTGCATGCAGGACTCTGCCCTTGGCCAGGGGGGTGGAGGAAACGTCCCATCCCTACCAGCATCACAAGACATGCAAATATTCATGCAAAAATACACAGCTTGCAACTTTCTAACACTTGGGTGAGCAAACTCCTGCTGATTTTATGAAACAAGGCTCCTACAGCTTGGCTAAATGAATATAATAATAGTAAATAGTGATGCTTCCCTTTCCTATGCTCAGTGCAGGGAAATCTGCCCTGGGATGAGGGCTGGGCAGGTGATGACCACACGTCTTCCCTCTGCTTCCAGCGTGGACTCCCACCTGCAGCATCCTGACCCACACACAGAAGAGCACGACCTGCTACTCCCCTGTGCCCCCCCTGCTCACAGAAGGGATCAGCATCCTCCTCCTGGCAGGCCTGGGGTGCAAACAAGCACCTTCTGGCTATTTGCTTCCAAAATGCACGAGGAATGGCTGAAATCTGGGAATAAAAGCCCCTCTGGAGAAAAGCAGCCCCTGGCTTGGAGCCTGGCGTGGGGAGCAGGAGCCCCCAGCACCATGTAGGTGTCTGGCTTTGTTCAGAAGTCATTTGGAATTCTTAAAATAAATTTGCCAAATTGTCTTCCAGAGACTGATGGCTTTTTTTCCCCCCCCCCCCCTTCCCTCTTTAATAAACTTTCAGGGGTGTCTTTATTGTTATGTCTAATTTTAGAGAAAACTAACATTTCCTGAGATTCAATTTCTCTCATAATTGTTGGAAGGAAACTAAATTGTCTGCTGTAAACATTCACTGTATTGTGTGAAAAGTATCTTTATTACAGCCCACTGGGAATACTAATAAAATTCCCAATCCTTGCCCTTCCTCACTTTATTTTTTTTTTAAAGCTCACTCTTTTCTCCTCTAGACCCATGAATGTCAGTTCAAACATTCTGCAGCCAAGACATGAGAACTTAAAATATATTATTTAACGATCAGGGGTAGAATAAAGACTTGTGAGCAGCAAGATCCTTTCTGCCTTCTCTTTTTGGAGCTTTCTATTACAGAAAATGAGAGTGGCTACTCCATTTGTCTGTGCACGTGCTTAGAGTTGATGAAAAAAATCTCATTAGTTTAGTCTGACATATACTCAGTACAGTCAATGTACATATTATTTTTCCCCCCCGTTTTATTCTACAGCTGCAAAATGATACTAAATTTCATAAGATTGGAACAAAAACTGTGGTCTTGGAACATTTCCCTTTAAGGGTCTTATATTTATTCAGAATTCATGAATCATTTTCCAGTAATACAACTATAATTACTCTTAAAGTGTTATGTTTGAAGGTTTAATATGAAATACTTGCAAAAAGCTCTTTTTCACTTTGATAGTTTGTAATCTTCATGGTAATCAGATCAGTTAGCTCCTTCTCACAGCAGCCAGGAAAATACAATTTAATATGAATCTCATATTCTTCACCCATGTTTTAATTAAAGTAATAACAGCCAAGTCATATTTTGCCCTTTACAGTGTACACAGATGTAGAGACCTGAGCTATACAGCACCAGCTCAGACACTTTTGATGGCTGCTGATGGATTTCCTAGTTTGAAGATAAATTTAATTCAGGCTTCCTCAGAGGCTTCTGGCTATGAAGGCAGTGTCAGCAAGGAGTGAGAGCCAGCACAGCTCTCAGGTGAGCTGCAACATGGGTGCAGGGGCCAAATGCAGAGCTCTGGCTCAGCTCTGCCACCCCCCACTCCACCAGCAGCAGCTATGACAGTGTCCCTCAGCTGGGTCCAGTGCTGGAGCATACCTCCTGTGAAAGACCAGTGCATCCCTACCTGTCTGAGTTTTGGTTCCCATCATAGCTCTGACCAGCCTGGTGTGGGCATCACTGCCAGGGAAAGCTCAGAGCCTTCCCCAAAGGAGCAGAACCACGTGGGACTCTTGGCACACAGATTCCTCTCCCTGTGTCCTCTCCACTCTGCCTTCAAGAAAGGGGATGCCCAGGGGTCTGCTGAGCAACTCACAGAATAATGGTGGGGTTGGAAGGGACCTCTGGACATCATCTAGTCCACCCTGCCTGCTAAAGCAGAGTCACCCAAAACAGCTTGCCCAGGATTGTGTCCAGGTGGGTTTGGAATCTCTCCAGAGAAGAAGATTCTACAAGCTCTCTGGGCAGCTGCTCCAGGCTCGGCCACCCTCACACCAAAGTTCCTCCTCCTGTTCAGATGGAACCTCCTGGGTTCCAGTTGGTGCCCGTTGCCCCTTGTCCTGTCACTGGGCACCACTGAGCAGAGTCTGGCCCCAGCCTCTTGCCCCCCGGGGCCCTTCAGCTCTTGCTCAGCACTGCTCAGATCCCCTCTGAGGCTTCTCCAGCTCAGCAGCCCCAGGGCTCTCAGCCTGTCCTCCTCAGAGACATGCTCCAGGCCCCTCATCATATGTGGAGCCTCCTCTGGACTATCTCCAGTAGCTCCTGGTCTCTCTTGAACTGGGGAGCCCAGAACTGGACCCAATACTCCAGAGGTGGCCCCACTGGGGCAGAGCAGAGGGGGAGGAGAAAACCTCCCCCTTGACCTGCTGGCCACACTCTTCCTAATGCACCCCAGGAGACCATTGGCCTTCTTGGCCCGGAGAGCACACTGCTGGCTCCGGGTGAACTTGTCCAGCAGAATCCCAGGTCCTTCTCCACGGAGCTGCTTGCCAGCAGGACAACCCCTTACCTGCACTGGTGCGGGGGGTTGTTCCTCCCTGGGTGCAAGACCTTACACTTGCCTTGTTGAACTTTGAGGTTCCTCTCCACCCAGCTCTCCAGACCTCACTGCAGGGCAGCACAGCTCTGGTGTGTCAGCTGCTCCTCCCAGTGCTGCATTGTCAGCAAGCTGGCTGAGGGTACACTCCCTCCTGGGGCAGCAGCAGAAGAGCTAACACAGCAGACGGGCTGTGTGTAGGCACCAAGTCAGCCCATGAGGTCCCACCACTGAGTTAGAGCAGTGAGGGGCTGGGTACCATTTCTTTTTTTGGGTACCAAGCTGCCAGAGCAGCACAGGACACCAGTTTGGATCCACTGCTCTGCCCAGCTGCATGAAGGAGTAGAGGCTGGAGTGAATGCCTGACTCTGAGCATAAGGAGCTGGATGGCCACACTACATAACCCTCATCATCCTCCAGCAATCCGGGCCCTGAGACACTGTGCTGAGCAGGTCAGGGGTTGTGGGGCTGGAGTGGAGCCCAACCCTGCACGTGCCCTGGGCAGCCCCAGAGCTGACATGGAGCTAAGGGTCACCTGCAGCCCGCTGAGGCTACGGAGGGGTCTTCCTGTCTGCACAGGCCTTCATCCAAACTCTGGAGTGGAAAATAACACTTTCCTGCTGGAAGCAAGTGGCTTCCCAGTTAATCACCCTGCAGTGACAGCAGACCCAAACACTGGCTCAGGCTGGGGCTCTGATGAGAAGAGAAGCAGCAATCAATCAGCTGGGAAAGGAAATCCCAAGAGCAACAGGCTGCTCGCTGCTTGTGACTTTTTTTTCCTTCATATTCCTGAAGCCCACAGTGCTACACTTCCACAAACACAATTTTCCAAAGCTCCTCCCCACAGGTCCATCACAGAGCCAAACCCAACCCCCCCAGCAGGATGCAGTAGAAAATCCTGGTCGTTGGAGCTGACAGGGAGGTTTTGGAGCTATCAGAGCTCAGCATCAGTCGCTCGTGTGGAAGGACCTGGCTCCCAGTCACCCCAGGTCACAGTGGGCTGCTCCCAGTCACCCCAGTGTGAGCAGCTGGAGGATCTGAAGGCAGAACCAGCTTGTCCATAAAAGCTCTGGGATTGCCTTTGCCTGAAGTGACAGCTGCCACTCAAGGAGAACCGAGCTCCCTCCCAGAAGCAGCAGTAGCTGACCAGAGGGGCATCATCAGAGGGTTTAAAGCACAGAGAGGCACCACATTAATGTGATACCTCGAAGGCGACCTCCTCCCTTCAGAGCTGCCCCAGGTTCCCCTCCAGGTAGGTCTCCCCCTTGCCCTGGGCCACGCAGAGCATCAAAGGCAGCAGCTCTGTTCCCCCACGTGCAGCCCTTTTGCAGCAGCGTTCAGCACAGTGGGAGATCTTTGATAAAGTGACACTTTCTTGGCTAAGGATTACTGCACACCATCCTCTGCAGTTTGTGGCTATTTTATGAGCCATTGGCTTTACAAGCTCATCAGCATTGCTGGACAGCCAGCCCACACATCCTCATGCTGCAGGAGTCACCACACAGCCCAGCAGATCCCCTCCAGTGTCCCTGGCTGGCTGGAGCTCAGCTGCCCTGCAGCAGTCCCAGTTGCTTCATCTGGAGGGGTCTGGCTGCTGGTCTGCCTTGTCATCCCAATATCACCTTGTGCTGGTCAAGTGGCCAGCAGAAGAGGGCTGGACATGCTGCTAAACACAGATGCTCTTTACCATTGGGTCAAAACCAGTCTCTGAGCTGATTCAGATCCCAGAAAACCTGGGAAATACTTGGGACAGAGAAGGATTGATGACTACTTGGACTGAGCCAGGGCTTCAGTCACCTGGAGGAGCCTGGAGGAGTGCTGGCTGCTGTGTGTGCCCTGCAGGCTGCCAGCCACAGCACGTGCCACTCTGCTGCTTCCTGACCGTGCTCCAACCCACACAAGGGCCATCTCCTCCCTCCTGCCTTTGCCCCTAACCCCAAACCCAGTCAGGAATCTCAGATGAAATGTCTACGTGTGAAATTCAACCACCATGACAATGCCACAGTTTTCTGCCCCTGCAAGGTACTCTGTGCCACATGACAGGGATCTTCAACTGTCTAAGATGCTATTTCTTCTTTTTCCCCCCAGAATAAACCCAAAAGAAACAGAGACTATTCATTTTGGGCTAGGAACTGCTCAGCTACATTAGCTTTTCAGCTGCCATGCTTGGTGGCTGTTTTTCAAACACCCTGTTGTTAACAACTTAGAAGTCCTTTGAGACCAAGGGTCAACGATGGATGTCCCTTCTGCTTGTAATACAAAAGTATTTTTTGACTATTATTTTATTTAAGCACTGCAGCCAAGCTTCCACCAGGAATAGAAGTTTCTCCTCCTATGACTAAGTTACAGGAATTGCTTCCTGACTGTACCTTTCAAAGATTTCACTGTCACAAAGGAGTTCATGCAAAATTCACAAGCCTGGATCATCAGCTGCAGTTGTGCTCACCTCCAAAGCCCTGCCTGGAAGGGTGTCCATTAGCTGCTGATTATAATAAATGACACATAACACTCTATTGTTCATTCTAAAATAGTACATGAGATTCTTCCTGAATTGTCTGCTGAGAAAGGCTTTTAATATCTACCACTGTCTTCCCTCTATTTTTTATTCTCTAGCACAACATACAAAATTATACAGTATTACTCAAAGAACAGCAGGGAAAGAGCAAAATCTGTGTGTCAGCCTGGGTGCCTGATGCAGTGTGCACTCCTGGCTTCCACTGCACTGCCAAACCCTGCTTGGTCCTCTCAGCCTGGAGCTCATCTCACTCCTCTTCACCTGGGGCCATCCCTCTATACACTTTCTAGCAGTATATCATTGTAAAGGGATTGAGGAGTTCATCAGATTTCTACTTCAAGGCATGCTCTGCCCTTGTGGTGGTTGACTCTAGGCTTCAAAAATACAGACTGTTTGCAGATTGGAAGAGGCCAGGATGCTGCATGGAGGTGAGAGAGTGAAGCCCAAGGAGCACAAGACTGCTGGAGATTCAGGGGTGCTGCAGCACTCCATGCCTTAGGGATAGGTTCCCCTCTTTTAAAATCCTTCCCCTCATATCAGCAATCTTCTCTAACACTGACCACCCTCTGACTATCATCTGCTTCTGTGATCAATAGATCAAGCCAGTCAACAGCTAAAATCAATAGATTATGAAGATCCTGTGGCATGTCTCCACAAAGTTAAAACAAACTGAAGTTTCTTCCTATGCAAAGACTGATCAGATTACTGAGAAACACAGAACTTCATCAGGGCACCTGAGGAACCTCATGGTGGGCTCCAATTTTTCCTCCACCACTCTGCTGTGCCACCTTTATGATGCCAAGTCTCAAGAGAAGGATCATCCTAAGGTATTGCTCCTCCATGTATATGATCTGTTTTCTTCCAGCCTTTCTTCTGGAGCAAACCCAGATCTGAGGCAGTGGCTGTGGTGTCCATGAGCAACCTGCTGCACCTTAGAGCTTCTACAGGGACAAACTGCTGGAAACTCCTCTAAATTCATACACCATGGTAGCTCAGGGGCCAAGGAATATGTTCCACCTCAGCAAAGTCCATATTGATCCTGTTTTACAGCCTCCTCCTAGGGAGGCAGGAGCCAAAAAGAGGAGAGGATGACCTGTGCCTTTGTTAGCAACACCCGGTTGCCCTCACATTGCCCAGGGCTCCACAGCCAAGGACTGCAGGAGCTGTGTTCTGGCTCTGTGGTCCCCAGGGGCACAGGGGACCCCCACACTTGCACAGTGCAGATCTGCTCCAGACCAGGTTTGTTTCATCAACTGTTGATGTTTTGCTGCAATTCGCTCGAAGACTGGTGGGAGTCCCAGGAGGTGGGAGGACAACACGTCTGCCAGTATTATGACAAGGTTTGATGGCATATTTTATAGCAGAGGCTGCCAAGAGGAGCTCTGTCTAGTTAGAAGCGTTAGCAGAACGGGAGGAAGGTATCTGCAGCTTCCCACACCATCATTAATTTCTAATTATGCTATCACTTGCTTTCTGCATTATTGCTTATTTACCCAGCACAGCTTCAGCGTCCTGTCCAGCTCCTCGTAACCAGCAGACCCATTGGTATGCTAAAATGAATGTTCTAAATGTTATTTATTATTTGATAAACCTTGTGTAACCCTGAATGAGGACATTAAATGGCAAGAACACTACTTCAAAATCTCATTTTAAATAAGTCACCAGGACAGCTGTGCCTTTATAAAACACATTAGAGTGGCACTCAGAGCACATATGGCTCAGGGATATATACAAATTATACAATTTCTGTCATCCCATCAAATAAGAGGGACGTTTTGACCCCAGAAATGAGTCAAATGTAAGTTGTAATTCAAGCCCCACCGGAGGCCCTGCTGGTAATATATCCTGACGGCTGATCAAAGAGCCCTGACCATTTGACCCACCAGATCAGCAACTTACTGTATCTATTATGGCTAATCCAGACCCGGGCCTGAAGATCTATGGAGATAAACAGATAAAAGGCAATAGCTAGGGGAGGGAAATGTCCATTTCTACGCATCCCAGCACACAGATACACACCCAGATGAATTTCATGGGTGTGGAAAGGGGCAGGCGTGTCTAAACCCCATGCTAACATTTCTACCAGGACACATTTGAAGATTGATGCTGTATATGTGTGTGTGCATGTGACAAACATCATCTCTCTTAACTCCATTTCCCTGGGCACACTGGTATAACCCCCACACTCAGCTGAGCTCCTGCTGATTTGCAGAGAGCCAGAGAAAACCCCACCCTCTAATTTATGTACATGCTGCTGCAGACAAACCTGTCTCTGCCCTCAAGTCTACTTGCTCAGCAGTATGAATGGAGCAGCTCCATGCTGCAGTTACCCTCTCACCCTAACACACCCAGCCCAAACCCACTCTCTCTGCTGCTCTGCAGGGTCCTGGACAGTGGGTGTCTCACCAGGGCTGGCTGAAATCCTGCTGCTTCTACACTGCTGTCCAAACCTGCACCCCCTGCACATCCACAGCACAGATCTGACAGTTTTGGTTCACAGATGGGCAGCATGACTGTGCCATCAAGGGCATCCTGGGAGAACAGCATTAGGGAGGAAAGGGTGTGCAAATAACCTCCTGTCTGTTCAGATGTGGTATTTTAAACACTCCCAGGGTCCTGGCTGTGCTCTCAGAAGTTACAAAGGCAAAGAGCTGCTTACACCATTGCACATCCCTGGGCTGAATAAATGATACTGATGTGTACCAGTCTCTGCATGAGGAGTCACACAAATTAACCTGTTAGCACAGGAAGGGACCTGTTGCTCAGCTGGAACAAGCCATGCACTGAGAGAGCTCCTGGGATAAGGCAAAGGCACAGGATCAGAAATGCCCAGTGGGAACTACTCAGCTCTTTTCTCCTTTGAAGCTGCCCACTGCCCTGCTAGCAGCCAAAGACGTGCCAGGGGGAGAAGAGAAATGTGGCAAACACTCCCCATGGGCTTTCCAGAATGTTCCTCCACGGACCAGGCAATGAGTCTCATCCCTGCTCCCAGCAAGCCAGGGGATAACTGTTCCCAAAGCCAAGCCAGAGCCTGGCTGTTCCCACACCCTGCATCACACCACCCCCAGCTCCCCCCGAAGGTATTTCCTGACTTGGTCACCCACCTCATGGGATAATGACACCTTAGAAATGTGGCAAACACTCCCCATGGGCTTTCCAGAATGTCCCTCCATGGAGGGACACTGAGTTGCATCCCTGCTCCCAGCAAGCCAGGGGATAACTGTTCCCAAAGCCAAGCCAGAGCCTGGCTGTTCCCACACCCTGCATCACACCACCCACAGCTCCCCCCGAGGTATTTCCTGACTTGGTCACCCACATCATGGGATAATGACACCTTCTTGCAGAGGATGCCCAAGTGTGGTCAAGTTGTGTTTATAAAGCATCTGTGGACTCTTCCTGCAAGTCTCTATGCCAAACAAACCCCCAAACCAGTCCAATAGGAGGAATTTCCCAGCCTCTGCCTTTCCTGGGGTTGCTGTCCCTATCACAAAGATCTTAATAAATGCCTTCTTACCAATTTTTCAGGGGTTTTTTTATTGCTTTTCGTTGCATTTTTACTCATCTTTCAGAATACATGGTTGGTAATCTGTCCATTCCCTGGGATTTTTGCCTTACTTAATTCCTTGTCTTTGTTGGATGAATGGGGGGGAAAGAAAGAGAGAAAATTGACAGGGGTGAGGAATGATGTTCTGCCAACTTCATAAGACACAACAGATACCTCACTCATCTCGGGGGTCAGATGTCTGCAATGGTTTGATCAGATGTCAAGTTGCATTTAGACTCTGGCCTCTGCTGGGGGTTGAATTACATTTCACATTTGACTCACTTCTGGGGTCAAATGTCCCTCCTATTTGATGGAACAAGAGGAATTATATTCCCCAAGCAGGCTGTGCTGGCGTGGGTCTGGATCTGTCAGCACTCTCATTATGGTTGAGGCTTCTGTGGTTCTGCATTTCATTCTCAGCTGAAACCAACCCCTTTTGGGATGACAAGAAGAAATGCAGCTGACAGCCCAGAAGCATCCCATTGAGTGAGACGAGGGGAAGGAGCAGACCAGCTGACTTTCACATGCTTTGGGCAGTGTTTGTGAGGGGGCTGGAGGTGGTTTTTATAATTTCTTCCTCCCAAATGAGCAGCTCTGCAAGGCAGGAAGTTCTGCAAGTGCTGAAGGAGAGGCAAGCAGACCCTGGTCTGGGCTCCACCAAACTCTTGCCATGAGACAGTGCAGAAGCTCCTTAGGATCCCAAACTGTACAAGGGGCTGAGCTAGGGCTGAGTCAGGGTCCTGTAGGATAGTGATGCTGCCCAAGCCCCACCCTCTCTCTAGCTCCAGCTGTAAAATGAGAATACTCTTATCTGTGTGATGGGAAAGGATGACTCCAGAGCTTAAGCTGCTGCTGGATCTCTAGGCAGAATGTGTAAAGCATTGCACTGACAGGCAGGAGCCATTTAAATCCCTCTGGATTTAAACCAGGGCAGGAGCAGAAGTGATAAACTGAATTCTGCTTTCCACATAACTCCTTCTAGGTATTTTTGAAAGAAGAATTGCAAGGCAATACAGAATTCCCTATAACAAAGACCATCGATCTTCTGCCCATCCATGGACCCCTAAACATTTTCCACACAGAGATTAATTCCTTGCTCTCCCAGCCCTTCCCACCCACCTCAAAGCACAGAGGGGATGGAAGCCCCCGTGCAGGTCTGGGGGATTTCATCATGTCACAAGTGTGCTGGTACCTGGGGAGCTCCCTGTGTAGCACAGAACTGGGGTAGATAAGCAAGTGTGCCCTAAACCAGTAAGCTTTATCTGCTTCTTTATCTGCATCCAAGATTTCCCACTGTTAATGCTGGACATCCCAGCCCCTGCACCTGAGCTCAGCGTGCCACTGTCTGCTGCTGAGAGCTGCAGATGCTTAAGCTGTGCCCAGTGTGAACAGTTTAAGACAAAAATGGAGGAAAAAACCCATCCCACCAGGCCCATCTGTAAGAGTGTTATGGATTGAGTAATTAGTGTTTATGATTTGGCTTGTCCCCGAGGATCCCAAGGGCTGAGCAGTATCCTGTGCATGCTGCACAAGCATCTCGGGGCTGGTGACTGAGCAGCCTCTCAGGTGGGCTGGTGAAACCATGCTCTGGGTGTTTGATGTTCTCCTCCAGGTGACAACAGGCTTAGCAAACAATAAAAAAGCACCTGGAGCTCCCATTGAAATAGGAGAGTTGTGTTATTAGTAATAAAGTCATGACTGGTGCTGTAAAGCCCTCTCTGGTAAACAAGTGTTGAGGTGCAGGTAAATAAGGGGAGACAATGAACTAATGAGGGGGAGGGAGGAAGGCTGCTCCTCATCCTCGGCTGCTGCTGGGTGTGAGCACTCATTAACAACCTTCTAGGGCATGAACTGGGATCCTCACCTTCCCTCCCTGCTCCCCTGGGAGAGGTTAGGGGGGGTCATTGCAGCACCCCATAAGGGCACCCACCCCAGCAGAGCCCCTTGTCCCACCCTGCACCCTCCCACCCCTTGGTCCCCCTCCCAGCCCCTCTCTGACTGTCCCAAGCACAGCAGTGCAGGAGGGGAACTGGAGACAGAGGAGGAGACAAATTTCCCCATTTATTTTCCATGTCAGCCCCCACTCCCCACAGATCTTTTGCTCCAGGAGGTAAAGCAGCACAGAAGTGCAGAAACCCACCCCTGTAAGGAGGGCACGTGTCCCCTGCCTGTCCTCTGCCAAGAGAGCTGCTGCCTTCCCATTCTTAACTGCTGTGTCAGAATAGGAACCAAAGGTCACCGAGTCAATAGAGAACAAATGAAGAGTAAGCTTCTATTTCCCAGGTTACAGGGCTCTAAGCTGGTTTTATTAATCCTTCCCCCAGGTTCAAGCAGTACATAAATCCTCCACCACATGATAGCCTCTCTTTTTATTCAGAACCCATCTCTCCTCCTCGACCGTGGTGCAGCAAACCACTCCCCACCCTGCAGCACGACTTCTGAGGCCCATCCCTGGGGAAAATGGGATGAGACAGGGGCTGCAAGGTGATCTCTGACGACACAGAGGAGGACACACAACTGGTTCGTGTTGGCCATGGCTCAGCCCCAGCCCAGTCCAATCCTGCAGGCACCTCATGGGCAGGAAAAGCAGTTGCCCCCTGAGCTGGTGCTGCCTCCCAGTGAGGCTGTGAAAGAGTTGTCCCTTGGGAGTTTTTAGTATCTAAGACAACTTCATCAGCATCCAACACTTCCTTGTAGGCTCTGCACAGCTCTGAGGGGGGGGAGCTGACCCCCAGGCAGGGCAGCTCGGGGTCACCCCGTTCCTTATGGCATTTACTCAACCTCTGACAACTCCTGGCTCTAACGAGCAACCCCACGCTGCTCTTGATTGACTCCCTACTTGTCTCTGCTGAATCACTTGACAGCACAAGGCTGGCAGTTCCTTCCCCACCCTCTGCTCTCCCTTCTCATGGCAGAACACCCCTCTCCCCACGCCTCAGCAGTGGTGGCTTTGCCTGCTGTGCTGCCCCTGAGAGCCAGAGCAGGAACAACTCTCCCAACGCACTGACCCAACGCACAGCCAGGCTCTAGGGCACCCAGCAACAGCTTCTCATCCCTTTTTCACTTCAACAGGCACCTATTTCCATCACCACTGCTCCCCGAGGCAGACCCACCGTGGGTCACTCAGCAGCTCTGTAAGACACAGCCATGCTGTGGTGAGGACCAAACCCCACAGCAGGAGCACACCCTGACCTTCACCCCGGCCAGGGCAATGGGGAGCCAGCAGCATCTTGGGCTGGCTGGAAATCCTCACACAGCTGCCCTGCAGCTTCTGCACAGCACACCCTTCACACAGCACACCCTGCAGAGCCCACGGTGCGTGTCTGCAGTCAGCAGGGCCCCACAACAACAGGGCCCAACACAACCCAAAAATGGGATGCTGAAAAACATCCCAATGAACTTGCCCTTTCCCCTGTAAGGCAGCTGGATGGGACTGGGTGCTTGCCCCAAGGGTGCAGCATCAGGCACCTCAGGGATGCACAAAGTCCCCAGCACACTCTAGTGATGCTGAACTCAACAGGGGGATGTTGATGTGACCATCTCTCATCTCCTGGTCAGGAGGGCAGGTAAGCATGGGCTGAAGCCCTCACCTCCCACCAGGACCTAAGCCATGGGCTGAACTTCAGATATATTCAGGGTTCCTCTGAACATACATGTTTTGTTTCACAAGTATCTAAGCACAGAGAGATCCCTGAAGGCCCAGCCACCTGTGAGATATGAGCATGTCTATTCTGGTCCTCCATGTGTGGCTTTATAGCTCCAAAACAGGAAACCTTTGATTCCTTCTCCTCCAGCCAGCTAACTGCTGATCCATTCAACTACAGGAAACTATGTGAGGGAAGGAGACACCTGAGCTACATACAATACTTGGAAACATCACTGGGTCCAGGAACACCAACTGCATCCTCATTTTGAGTGAAGGATGCTGTGGCAAAGCTTCTCAGCCTTGTTGGAGGGATGTGGCCAAGCCTGGCTCCAGCCACACGCAGCAGCACCAACACACAGACACGTCCCCTCTTCTCCCCGAGCTGAGCCCTCACCAGCAGCTGCACCTCTGACCTCCTCTGTGGACCTGATCTGAGTACAGATCCACAGACAGCTCCTACAATTTGTGCTTGGGAATAGCCTAAGTCCCCTAGAAGCCCTCAGCATGCTGCCCACCCAAGCAGATCAACACTTACCTGATTTGCTGATAGAAACTCCTGGGCGTTGTCGTTCATTCCCATGTACATGTTCTCCCCATCAAACTAGAGAGACAAAAGAAAGTTGGAGTTAGTGAAATGGGTCACGTGCATCCCAAATACCCCCCCAGCTCTTCATGTAAAGAGCCAAAATTCCCAGAAGAAAATCCTGAGCTGCTCCTTTAAAAGCCTGAAGCCTGCGTGAGCACCCGTACATCACAGCTATTGCAGTGGGACGTGGTAACATAGCACTTTTATGTTATTTTTTCAGCAAAATAATGAATGAATCACTCCAATTCAAACAAATAAGCCAAACGTGTGCAAAACCACAGATGTACCCAGCAGCAAAGATCGCCCAAATACAGTTCTTGCTAAAATTTCTACTAGACCATCAACCAGCTCTAAAAAGCCAATTTCCATCCGTGGAAATTTCCAAGACAGGCAGGTCCCATTCAATCCTCTTCCAGATGCCTACACACTCCTTAACTGCCAAAGCAGACCTAGAGCATCCCTGCAGGAAGACCCTCTGGACCACATCCAAGGGGGCTTCTGTGCAAAGCCTGATTCCCCATCCTCACACTTTGCTGCTGTTTGCAGCCTCAGGCTGCAGAAGGGATGTTTGCCCCCATCTCCTCGTCCCCACCAGCTTTGCCAGGCCTTGGCTGGGTGAGAGACATGGCAGCCCCAGCACAGTGTATTTGCCCATATCCCCACAGCTCCTGCAAACATGCCTGCCCCCTTCACCCCATTTTGAGCTGCCTATCACTTACTAGGCTACAAAACCCCCATGAAGAACTGGGAAACTCTTCTCATTAATTACCTACAGTGGGAGCCTTTCACTTGCTCCGATTCCAAAGGAAGGAAGAAAGCTCTCCAGGATTGTCTCTGGCTCCAAGTAGGGCCGGGGCAGTTCCCAAGGCTAAGTCCATTTTATTGCCATAATTAATTTGTGAACTATGCCATAAACCACTCCCGAGACAAGGATGAAGGTACCAGCTGGGAATGACATCATGAACTTAACAAGGGGCAGAGCCAACCCCTCTGCCCTTATCAGCCAGATGATGAATTGAAGTTCCTTCACCCCTCGCATGTCCTCTCACTGATACAAAGCTGATCCCATTTAATGCCTTCACAGAAATGGGCTGTACTGATAACACTGAAAGAGAAACCTAAATAAAGCCAGGTGAAGATTTTCAGTGGAGACTATTAATTACATTTCAATTTCTCAGACTGCAACAGGATTAGCTGTTAAATTCAGCAGAGTGAGTAAAGCCAAGTGGGGGTAACACAGCTCTGCTCAGCATCAGACACCCTCTAATTGCCCAGCTATCCTCTGGGAGAACGGAGCAAACCAATTAAGAGCAGGAAAATTAGAGCGGGTATCGTGACACTCATTAACTACTACTGATAGCAGCCACAGCAGGCTGGAGGATTCCTGCACGAATGGAGGATTTGGCTAAACCCTTGTCAGAGGGGCAGGAGGGGTGGGATGCAGTGAGCATTGTCAGCCCTAGGGGCTTGCTGGGACAAGCAGCTCTGCCAGAAGCCAGCCGGGTGCTGCTCACTTTAAGCTGAATTTCCCTCTGCCCGTGGAGCGGCCACTGGCGTGGCCAGCTCCTGCTAACAGGGCTCCAGCTGGAGCTGCTGGCCAGGGAGACTCAATCAGCTCGCCAGCCTAAGTACCCTCTGCCAACCTGACCGACCCTGGCAGCAAGGGCTGAGTTTGCAGAAGAGGGGGCACAGTTTGGAGGAGATGCTCAGCCCCTGGGGCAGCAGGACCCGGGGCTGCGGGAGGAGCCGTTCTCTGACTTGCCACGGGCAGCAGCATGGCTTTGGGGAGCTGATCTTTCTGGAACAGGCAAAATTAGAGCCCCATGGTCTCACTCCCAAGCTCTTTGTGGGATCACCCCACTAAAACTCCTTCAGGTGGATCCTGGAGATGCTGGAGCCTGAGCAGACTGCCCAAGGCTGTGGGCTGTGCAGGGCCCTTTCCAGTGGGTCAATCTGCAGTGCCAGAGCTTGGTGTCAGGTCAGCTGCACAGACATGGGGTGCTGAAAAGCTACTGCATCTTGAGACTGCACACAGGGATCCCTCAGATGAGCTGCACAAGAGCTTTCTAGCAAGCAGCCCTGGAGAGAGAGAAAATATTCCAGCGAGGAGATAGTTCTGTCCACCCCCAGAACCAGTCACGGAATCATGGAATCGTTTTGGTTGGAAAAGACCTTTAAGATCATTGACTCCAACTGTTAACTCAGCACTGCCAGGTCACCACTAAACCATGTCCCTCAGCACCATGCCTACGTGCCTTTCACACCCCTTCAGGGATGGGGATTCCACCACTGCCCTGGGTAGCCCGGGCCAGGGCTTGATAAGCCTTTCAGGAAAGAAATTTTTCCTGACATCCAGTTGGGAATTGGCACTGCAGAAATATTTACCTCCACATCAGGAAAAGAGGAGCTCCTTCTGAAGTAAAAGCTTTGCCCCTCTGAGAGATTTAAGCACAGCAATGATATCCATCCACCCATCCATCCATCCATCCACTCACCCATCCCTCCCTCCCCTTCCCTGCAAACACACACACCTCATTTTTGTCCTCCTCCAGCACAATATTTTGTAGATCCAGACTAAGGCCTGTTTAAAAATCCACTTCTCCAGAAAACAAAAAACTCACCTGGCAATCTACATTCAGAAAACAAAAAACTCACCTGGCAATCTACACTCAGAAAACAAGAAGTATCTTCCACCGGGGAGGTCCAAGGCAGGACAAGCACTCTGCTTTCTCTATACCATTCTGTTTGTCAGAATGGGTTTTTTTACAGCTTTCTACTATTCCTCTACCTCTGCACCACACTTCCTCTGCCTTCGATTCCTTCATAATAACTGTAATGAATCCTGCCTTCAAAATTACCATGCCTCTGATTGCCAGTCTGAGCAGCGAGCCTGAAAATCAAGACTCGAAATGCAATGGAAACTTTGGAACTTCCCCACTGCTGATTGGATTTTTTTTCCCTCTCCTCCAGGCTATGAGGGTGCAAACAAATTTATTAGAAATTCTCCCATCAGGATATTTTTTCAATTAGATGTTTGCCACTTATACACCAGCCAGGTAGAAGAGATAAGTGATGTGCTCTCTCTCTTCTCATTATTGTTCCGCTGTAGAATGCACTTCAAAACAATCACCCCCATCATTCCAGGCAGATTAATAGCAGAAAGAGACATTTTAATATTTCTCTTTGGTTACAAACACGTCCTCCCCCTTCGCTTTGCTGTAACTCCCAGTGTCTGTCAAGCCCCCCAGGCAGCTCCAGGCCTGGGTGCATCCATTCATCATCCCCCGTGCCCCCCAAAACTAATCAAACCTGCACTGACTGATGGGCACACGAGGAGTGGCAGCTATCATTTGCAAAATTTGAAAGGAATATGCTCTTGTGCAGTTGTCTTAATCATCCTTTTGCTCTTTGGTAATTATTTAATTTCTGTTATTCCTTGGCTAATAGAAGCAGCCTGTTCAACAAATCAGTGGCTAATTCTCACCCACTCCTGCAGGGAACGAGTGTGAAGCCAAGGTGAAGGGAGAAACCTGGCAAACAAAAACCCTGTGTAGCCAAGCTGGGAAATTGGGAGAGGCAGGAAAAGGTGATTAATGCTCTTCCTTCACCAGAGACTTGGACAAATCTTTATCTAACGTGCACTGATAGACACGAGCAATAGTTGCCTACACACAACGAGAATCGAGGACTTCTGCTTCAAAAGGGACCTATGAAGTTCCACTTTGCCAAATCCATCCCACACTTGTCTCCTGTAACATGCTCAGGATAGAAACAATTCTACTCAACAGCTCAATAAATAAATAAATAGAAAAACCCTCAAAGGAAATTGCCCAAATTCCTACCAGCTCTGGCAACAAAAAAATTATAACTGAAAGAGTTATCAAGGACTGCAACAGGCTTAAAAACCTCATAGAATGACTATGGTTGGAAAGGACCTCCAGGATCATCAAGTCCAACCCCATACCCAACATCTCCCTAACCACTAGACCTCAAGTGCCACATCTACTCATTTTTTGACCACCTGAAGGGATGATGACCCCACCACCTCCCTGGGCAGCCTCTTCCAGTGCTTAACCACTCTCTCAGGGAAGAAATTCTCCCCAATAGCCCGTCAAAACCTCCCCTGGCACAACTTGAGGCCATCTCCTCTCATCCTATCACCAGGAATTTGGGAGAAGAGACCAACACCAGCCTCCCTACAACCTCCTTTTAGGTAGCTGTAGAGGGCAATAAGATCACCTCTCAGTCTCCTCTTCTCTAGGCTAAACAACCCCAGGTCCCTCAGCAGGGGAAGTGGTTCCATCACCATCCCTGGATGTATTTAAAAGTCATCTACATAGGGTGCTGAGGGATATGGTGAAGTGACTTGGAGACAATGGTTGGACTCAATAATCTTAATGATCCTTTCCAACCATAGTGATGTTGTCATCCTGTGGCAGTACCTCTCCATGGGACACACTACCATATATTTTGGGTCCAAGGAAGAGACACTAGGACAGTTCTATTCTGGGAGGAAACACTCTCTGAAATGTAATGTTTCGTGGAGAACTTACTTAAAAATAGAACCCTTTTGCTATGGCTCTTCCAGGGGAGCTGTAGCTGGCACCACAGCTCCCGAGGCAGAGTGCTGCTGTGCACCCACCAGCCCAGACAGGGAGCTCAGAGCAGCCTTGGCCCAGATGATGTTCTACAAAGCGCTTCTTAACTTCTGTTGCTTTTCTAGACTCACTTTGGTTTGTTATTTTTGTGATAAAATGTTATTTTCCAACCTCTAAACGCACCCTGAGGTCATACGGGTCCCATGTTAGTAGGGTGAAAATGAGTAAGAAAAATAACTGTGTGCTGCAAGCTGGGACAGACCCAGAGCAAAGCAGCTGTGTGACCTCCAGCCCTGTGCAAACCTGGGGCACCAACGTTTGTTAACTGGGAAGGACCCAGTGGAAGGACACACAGCCTCCTGCCAAGATTCAGAGGTGTTACTTTCTCATGGATGGTGCTGCCAGCTTGCACAGTTTTATGATGAATCTCATCACATCCTTTCATTATTTTATTCATGCCCTAGGCCAGTGGACTCTTTGCTGGATTAAAAACCAGCTGAGAGTTGTGGGGAATGGAGTTAAATCCTGCTGGTGGCTGGGCATGAGCAGTGTCCCTCAGGGCTCAGCTTTGGGGCCAGTCTTAATACCTTTATCAATGATCTGGATGAGTGCACCCTCAATAAGTTTGCAGACAACAGCAAACTGTGGGGGAGTGTTGAGCTGCTCCAAGGACAGGAGGCTCTGCAGAAGGATCTGGACAGGCTGAATAAATGGGCTGAGGTCAGTTGCATGAGGTTCACCAAGGCCAAGTGGTGGTGTGGAGAGGGTGTGAACATCCCTGGAGGTGTTCAAAAAACATGTAGATGTGGCCCTTGGAGACATGGTCTAATGGGCATGGCAGTGATGGTTGGACTTAATGCTCCTAGAGGTCTTTTCCAACCCTAATGATTCTATGATTCTATGCAATGACTTTCTAAAAGTCATTAACAGAGGTGAAAAACTCAACTCTGAAAGAACCACACTGGCAGCACTCACACCAAGAATGACTTACAATGACACCTGCAAGTTCTCACAAATCTTCCAAATATCTTATTTAATTTTATTCCCATTTCAGCACGGTGGGGTTTGGGTTGGTCTGTTGTTTGGGGTTTTTTTGAGGGATCTTACCCAAACTTTAACACTCATTGTTGGCACCACTAGAGCACCTTAACTGCAAGTCCAACGAGCTTTCAAAAAGTGACCTGTGAATGCAACTCCAGAGATAACCAAAAGGCATCAGGGAGCTATTAAATGCTCAGTGAAGAACAAATGGGTCCTTCCAGTGATTCCTACTGCTCAGAGCTATAAGCACTCACCTCAGTTTTGCCTCCTTCTGCAAGGGCACAGGAGATGTGCAGCAGGTCCCCTCTCACAGCAACCTCATTTCCAAAGTGGGTGCAGGGGGGTTATCACCTTTCACAGGAGATGTTTGGGATATATCTGGTTTTGGTGTGCAGCAAGCTACACCTCAGCCACTACCAGCATCAAGACATAGAGGGACCCATAATAATGCCATGCAACAAATGCCTTTAAGTTTTTAGTGGCTAAAAGTTAGGATACAAGAAAACTTGCATAACACAGTCAATGCTATATTTAATACTCCTCATTAAAAAAACCAATCCAATGAATTACTGCAGCCTGCATGTGGCTGGGGTTTATTTAGCTGCCTCTGAGGGCACCCTACCCACTATGTGGAAACAGAACTCTTCTCCAAAACCTTGTACAGAAGTAATGGTTTCCACCACTGATTCTTATCAGGCAAGCATTATGTGAGTGGCACAACCCCATTCTGCTGTGGCTGCATTTTGGCCGTGACTTCCAGCCCCCCATCCCCACGATGCTGCTCCTGCTCAGTGGGAGGCAGCCCTGCACACCAGGCTCAGCCCCAGGGGCACTCTGGGTGGGCACCAACACCAAACCCAGCGAGCCTGATGCTGGCAAGGCTTGCCTTCACCAGCACAGCTCTCCACCACATCCCTGGGCTGTGAAATATTCCTTCAGCCCTGGCACTGCTGCCCGCAGAGCCGCCGCTGGGATTGCCTGCAGGAGGAATTTGGCATCACACTTCTTTGGGGAATTCATTGCCAAGGTTCACTTCATCTAACTGCAGTTTCCCCACTCAGGTCTTTACACAACCTCTGGCCCAAAGTGATCTACTTAACATTATTTATTTGTCTGCTGAAACGCTTGGATAGCCTCTCAGTTGATCCTGTCAAAGAAGGTCAAAGGTTCAGCAATAGATTTATGACAACTCCCACCCCCAGCCCTCCTGCAAGGGAAGCTCTGCATCCCCATCCTGGCCACCATGCAGCTGCCTGGGGTGGCCAAACACTGCAGCTTGCTTCAGGCCACACAGCATCAAGAGAGCATGAACCCACAGCAGGTGTCAGTGACAGTCCATCCTGTGACAGGCTCACAGCAGCTGCCAGAGTCCCCTGGGCTTCACGGGGCTGGGGTTCTGCACACAGTCAATATTCTCATAGGTGACCATAGGGTAAAATCAGATTGAGAGAGATCACAGAGTCAGGTTTGGGTTGGAAGGGACCTTTCAAGGTCATCTAGTTCAACCCCCCTGCAGGGAGCAGGGACATCCCCAGCTAGAGCAGGGTGCTCAGAGTTCCATCCAACCTCCCCTGGGATGGTTCCAGGGATGGGGCAGCGACCACCTCTCTGGGCAGCCTGGGCCAGGGGCTCACCACCCTTGGTGTAAAACATCCCTTCCTTCTACCTAGTCTGAATTTCCCTCTTTTAGTTTAAAACCATCACTCCTTGCTCTGTTGCAACAGCCCCTGCTGAAAGGTCCATTCCCATCTTTCAGCCAGGCCCTTTTAAGGACTAAAAGACTGTAGGAAGGTCTCCCTGGAGCCTTCTCCTCTCAGCTGCCCCAGCCCAACTCTCTCCTGCTGGGCTCCCAGCAGAGGG
>NW_008595496.1:93791-99654 GCF_000691845.1 Merops nubicus
GAGCGGAGGGGGTCCCCCCTCGGGGCATTGCTGGGGCTCCTCTGGCCCCGCTCCAGCAGCTCCCTGGCTCTGCTGTGCTGAGGACTCCAGAGCTGCCCCAGCACTGCAGGGGGGTCTCACAGAGGGGGCAGAGGGGCAGGATCCCCTCCCTGCAGAGCCCAGGTGACTTTCTGGGCTGCGAGTGCACACAAATGAGGTGAAGACTTAAGGCTTAAAATCTTACAGTAAAGAGTGGTTTGGTTGGTTGGTTGGTTTGAAGAACAACTTACAGCTAGGCTGAAAACCTGATAACTTTACTTCCCAAACACACCAGAAGCAGAAAACCTGCTGCAGAGCTGGAACTGCCAGGGGCTGACCAAGGTACCGTAGAGACTGTCAAGAAGCTAAAACCAGGTGGGAAATGATCTGCACTGGCTTGGACACTGATGGAGTATCCTGCAGCACAGTCCAGCTCTCACACTGGCATGGCCTGGAGAAAACAAGATGCACCAAATCAACAAAACCCTACGGGACCCCCTCAGCCCAGCAGCACTCACCCACCTGCCCTACAGCAACGCCAGGTAACACGTGTGGGGTGTACCCCACCCCCTTTGCTCCAAACCAAGGGGAAGAGGCCAGACCAGCAAGTCTGACTGCCTCAGTGTGAATCCATCTGGAGCTGAAACACACCACTGAAGCAGCAGAGAGACCCAAGAAGGGGGACGTTGTGTCTTTCTCAAGCTCTAACAAAAAGAAAGCTCCAAAGATCAAACCCAACTCGTTGTGTGGCAAAAGAGAAGGTCTTCTGGCTCACAATCAGTGAAGAGACACTCCTTAGGTTTTAGAAAGAGAAGGATCATGGTCCACGATCCATCTGCACTAAAGTCTATCCAGTTCAAAATGTAAGTGATCTAGAAGGATTCAAGTTTATTAATGAGAGAAAAATTATTCAGGCTAGCCCAAACTAAATGTGACTTTGAATGGTTTTGCATTAAGACTCTCACAGCACTAAGTGGCAGTGAGGAAATGGAAGATTAAATTTAATGTGAATAAATGCAAAGTAATGCACTGGAGAAAAGCAATCCTAACAATACAGACATGACAATGGGCCTTAAAATAGCTGTTACTGTCCAGAAGGGAAACCATGCTTTTGTTCCTGGAGAGTTCACTTCCAACCTTTGCTCAGTTCTCAGCAGCTGCCAAAAATGCCTCTCAAGTTTTAGAAGCGATTAGGAAAAGAACAAAGAACAAAAGATCAAACTTTATTTTGCTATCTGTACAGTGAAAGGGAGAGAGGACAATCACAAGGAGGATCCAAGGTTCTGGAATGGTGTACAGGGACAAGGAGAAGAGGTGGTATAGAGGGACTCAACAGAGATGTACATGAAATCATGAGACAAGAACAGGGAACAGCTCTTCTCTTGTTCTCATAGCCTAAAACCAAGCAGGCAGACACTGAAATCAGTGCAATTAAACCCCTTACAAAGAAGTTCTTTATACAGGGCCCAACATCAAAACCTCTTGCTGCAGGATGCCGTGGCCTAGAAGGATCCAGCACAGCAACTGGACAAATTGGAGGTGAACAGCAAATCCAAACCCCTGAGCTCAAGATGAGCCTTATCTGTGGGCTGCTGGAAGACCTGGGGGTGGATGTAACCTCATTAGTATCAGGAAAAACATTTTCCAGCATGTGGGTGGTCAACGTGAGACCACGAGGCTGTGGAATCTCCACCCATGGAGACACTTGGAGCTCAGCTGGAGTAACCTCACCTGGTTGGCCCAGCTTTGTTCAGGAGCTTGGGACACACAGAGGTCCCTCCTAGATGGCAACATTTGGGTGCTTCTGTGCTACGTGATCATGCAGTGCTTACCCAGCCAGTCACTTAAGACATCCACCCAAAAAGCATCTCCTGCATCCCCTTTTATTCTCCTGTACTTGGGGCTGGAGGGATATTGAATGCAAGCACTATTCAAGGGACAACATTCATTTATCTAAGAGACTGGCGGCTTTCCTGTGAACTTTGCACACAAAATTATTGTTATTACATTATTGGGGGGGATTGAGGACTTAAACTCATTTACCTGGAGCTTTCAGAGCCTGCAAAGGAGTTCAAGCTCTTCACATACACACACACAAAAAATCCATCCACTGAAGGCTACAGGGAGCAGCAGAATTCAGTCTGAAGACTGACATGGAAATAGATTAATTTTTTTTCCCCCCATTTCATATTCTAATTACAATTCTTTTCCCCCTACTATTTTCTGTTCTCATTACAATCTTAAAATTGCTCTGCAAATTCTGTACCTTATTCTGCTCTTCCTACCATCTTTGTCATGGAAATGAGAAACAGAATACATAAGCATGAAAATATTGCCGAGATCAAAATTCTGCTTAACCCTTTCCCATGTGACTCTGAAAAGAAGGAAAAGCAGCACAGCCCAGCTAATCCTCCACCCAGCTTCCTCTCCTTCTCCTAGCCACAGCAAGGGAGAAACACACTGTTAATTTAAAGGCCAAAGCTGCTCACACTCACACCTCTGCTGGGCATGGGGAAGGGGTTGGGTTTCTTCAGCCTGGCAGGTTTTGCCCCTTAGGGCCCACGTTGATCTAATACACCTTGATCATATTGAAGTGACTCTTCAGTGTTTAGCTTTCAGCCAAGCACCCTGGCTGCCAGGGGTGGTATGTGATGCATGGGACATCTCCACCCTCCTCTTCTCTCACAGTGCCAAGCTCACCAGAGCTGTGGCTGTGGCCAGACCAAATCCTTCCTGATTTCTCCCAAAGTCTGGTTGTCACCCCTGCCCTCTCCAGCCCGTGCCTGACCCCCCTTGCCGTGGATTGTTTTGCACAACAGGATCACGCCGATGGAGCTGCAAGGCTGGTGCAGGCACATCACTTCCTGTTCAAAACCAAACAACAAGCACATCCTGTGTTGTTTATCACACTTAGGCAGGTGTTTGGGGAGGTGATCTGAGAAATAATAAACACCAGGCCCTTGCTAAGCTGGTCCTTCTCTCTGAATAGCCAGGAGAGCTGCCTGTAACCGCCTCGGTGCCCGGTGTGCTGCTGGGGAGGGAGGAAGGCAAAGGAATGCAGCACATTTCCTGGCACTGGGCTGGTGTGTAGACAAGGAGACAAATACAGCAAGTGGTAATGAGACTAAACTGCACTGCCTGCTTCACCAGCAACACTTGTAATTCACAGGAAGCTAAGAGAGGTAGAAAACACATGAAGATCTAAAGGAGGCTGTAGGGGCTTGGTGCAAGAAGTGTGCCAGCATCAAAGGCACCTCAAAACATTGGTGTTTTTTTTGCAAGATAAAACCTCCAGGCTGAGATAAAAATAGAGCTTCTACCTGTCTACCTCAGAAGCAGTTACCAGTTCTGCTCTGGAAAGCTTTATGGAGATGCTGATCTGAACACCTGAACAACAGCCCTCACCTTCAGCTCGAGCTACCACTGAGGAGGGACTACACGTGGCCACCAGCACTAAGATGGATGAGGAATCAAGGGAGCTGTGGGGAAGGAAATAAAACTGAAGCCAGAAAGTTTTCCCACCCTGTAATTTTGTCCCTCTGGTCTGGGGAGTGAGCAGGGACCCCGCGTGGGCAGCGACCTTGGGGGGATGCAGCCAAGCTGGGGTGGACCACGAGCACCTGGGCTGAAGAAAAGCAGTGCTGGGGTGAGGAGCAGAGCAGCGTGAGGAGCAAGGCAAGGCCAGGAGGTGGCTGTTGCCACAGCAGCCCCGTGCCACCCCTCGCTGTGGTTACCCTGACGTGGGCACACAGCGGGGCACTCGTTTTGGAAATCTCTGTTTATCTCCTCTCAGCTGCAGAGTAAATAAATAAATACGAGCCCGGGCGCAGGGTGCAGAGGAAGGGAGCTGCCAGTGGAGCCAGGCAAAGATTGCTTAGAGCTGTTCATGTTTTAAGACCAAGTATTAGGCTCCTAATCCCAGCACCTTGACAGCTGTACAGGTGAACAAGCCGGCTCCCAAATCTCTCTTCACTCACTCCAGAAATCCACAAAAATCACAGGTACTGCTCAACTGCCACTCTCAAAGATAAACAGTCCCTTTAATTCTCTCTACAGCAAAGCCCAGCCCAGAGCACACAAGGTTCACCTGCAAGCACAGCCACATACTTCACTCAACACTTCCATCGTTGGAAAGTTTGCCCCACTAGCAACAGCACCAGCCCATTTCTGCCCCCCCCAAGTTCAAAACCACAGTTTTACTCCTTCTGTTGCAAAACATAAAAGGATAATCCATTTTCAAGACAACCTCGGTGAGAACGGGGAGTGTTATGCAAAAACAGCTTGTCAGGATGGAATGAAAAAAAAAATCAGAGTGCTTCCACACCAGTCATTTAGAGAATGGTTTCCAACACACAAATATTTGGCACCGGTGGAAAGTTGCCTTCTGTGGTTCTGCTCTCAACTGTGTATGCAAATAACTCTTGCAGCAGTGCAGAGTATGACTTGCAAAAAAAAAGGGCTGACAAAGTAAAAGCTATTTCACAATTTCACCTTAGATATTTGGACACGTTAAAGATTTAGAAAAAAAAAAAAGACTAACGACAAGAAAGATCTCCTTTAAAGACAAAAAATCCCCACAACCCAAGGATGACAGGAAGATAATTTCTGAGTTTACATCCTGGAAGTCTGAGAGCATCTTCCCAGCCCACTTTTCATACAGCTGTACAGCACTCAGCATTTTCCCCTCTCTTATTTGGCCCTGTCTTTTTTAAATCAGAGACTCCACGTGCATGTTCTCTAAGGGTTTTTACACCACCAGCTAGATCCTAACACTAGCAAGAGTCAGGAAGGTCCAATGCAAACAAATAATAAACCCAATGGAGCACACAGCTTCCTGGTGTCAGGGAACTGTCCTGGATCCCATCAGCATCACAACCCTGGAATTCTTCCTAAACCCACACAATCAAACTGATGGGGAACCACTCACAACCTCCACGTGTATTTTGATGGACACAGGATGCCATGGGCTCATCCTGGCACGCTTGGTCCCTGTGCTGCAGGCAGGGTGCACAGGGGACCCTGAGCCACTGTGCTGAGACCATCAGGGAGCAAAGGGAGTTCCCCCAAACCTCCTCAGTGCAGATGAGAGTCTCCTGTATGCTTGAAGGTGGCCAGATTTCAGATGCCTACTCTGCCAGAAAGAGCATCATCTCCAGCACAGGGGCCTCCCTTTGACTATGCTGCTGCTGCTGCTTTTTAACAAAAATTGTAATTATCCTCTTAAACAAAGAGCAATGACCCCCACTAAGACATTCCAGTAGCCTGCCCTGCACCCATGGGACCCACCAGCACCCACAGCCTCCATCTATCACCCCATCCCCCATCTATCATCCCATCTCCTCCCATGGTGGAAGCCAAGGAGCAACACTTGGCTCTTCATCACCAGAAGACCTGCCATTGAGGCATCATCACAGGGCCCAGCAGAAGGGGCCAACACAGCCAAGCCACGTGGGGGAAAGACCCCAAAAGCCTCATAATCCTGACCCCTGCAAAAAAGCACTTCTACTTTCAGCTCTATTCTTCTTCCCCTGAGACCTCTCTCTGTTCATCTTATTCATCTCTCCAGCACATTTTACTGCCATGTAACTTTTTTCATTAGGGCCAGAAGGTAGTCTGTCCTTACTGCAGCCAAGGCAGCTTCAAGTTAATGTCTCAAAGTAAACACCTTAGTGTTGAAAATGCTCAACAGCTTAAAGAAACAGTTGAAAACTCATTGAAATAAACTAAACTAATCAGGAAAAGGCACCTACAATCATTATTATGCCCCCACCTCACTGTAAATAATTGAGTAGAGATATTATTATTACTACTATAGGTGATGGTGCCCTTGTACTCAGCACTGGTG
>NW_008595497.1:0-2862 GCF_000691845.1 Merops nubicus
ATACATGTAATATATATGTATATATTAGAAGCATATATATTACATGTACATGTATATTAGGTATATATTACTTATATATATGCATTATATCTTATATACATAATCTCATATATGTATATAAGACATATGTAATCTCATATACTGATATGAGTAGTACTTTTTTTTTTTTTCTTGCCTCGCTGTTTAGATACCTTCCAAACACTTTTCTTCCTTCACTGGTTGCATGAGGAGTCAAGAGTCTTCAGCCAGACCTTTAAACTTAGATGACATAAAGTCAGGAGCCATTTCTGAGGGACAACAGACTCAGTTTTGGTATTGCTGTACTCATGAGTCTTAGGTGGGTGCTACTGCTCCCTATTCCCCTGAAAAAAAAAAAAAAAGGGGGGGAGGGAGGTACAAATACAATAGATTGTACTTAAATGCTTTTAAAATTACTTTAAAAAGTATTATATCCATATATGCAAGTATATAAGTATGCATGCATGGAAATAATTGCATAGAAATTTTGTACGGAAGGGAAAACGTGTCCTAACATTTTCAGGTAATCCACAAGATAGAACTCACTTCATAAGCTATTCAGACTCCATCTCACAATGAGTATGGAGAGATGCCTTTTTTTCTTAGAGAGATTTCTTTCAATACATACTTGAAGGAGTTGAGAACTTGAGAAGCAACTTTTATGTTGCTGTTTTTTTTCCCCCCTTGTACGGAGCACTGAAAAAGGCCTCAAGCAATCACAGTCCTAGCAAAGCCCAGCAGCAAATTGAGGGGCATCGTGCAAGCTTCTGCTTTTGTGTTAGGAAACGTGAAAATGGATGAAGGGCATTGAAGGATTTGCTGTATTTATGAGAGCACAGAGGGCATTGCTTACAGCAGTAGGTTGGAGCACTTATACTGTGCTTTTAACTTTCCATTTTAAAGTACTCATCACGGTGTTAAGCACACCGATCTCAGTTTCTGCTTTGGCTGTAAGCTCCTGGATATCTTGTTTATCTCATTTCCCATCTCTTTCCTAATTTCTTCTGGCATAATCTTCGGTGCTAAGGTTTGAAATAGAGCAATTGTACTGAGATCAGAGACCAAAGGAATCTGCGTACATTACTTTGTCCAGGTTTTGAACCTGGCATTAGCTAATCTCTTTGGGATGAGACTGGATAAATTTATTTATTTTTTATTGTGACCTGTTAGCCAAAATCTGTATCATTTGTTAGTAGTCTTGTAAAGTTATTCAGGAATAGGCTAGCCTTTTAAATCCTCGTATTTAGAGCAAGCAATTCAATATGGTATCACATGGGGTTTATGTTTAAATTCTGTGTTGGATTATCAGCAGGAGAAACCTGAAAAAAACTTCTCTGGCAAAACCAGCAGTTACCATGAAACTTTTAAAACGATATTGGAAGTTAACTTTTTTTCTTTTTTTTTTAAAGGATATATGCTAAAGAATTTGATAATTAATGAATTAGTTACTGATCATTGCTAAACACACATTAGATGTGCTGTAATAATGTAAGGCTTAATGCACAGCTCCCTAAAAGTCACTGCAGTTTTATCATTGATTTGAGTAAGATTGAGATCAAAATCTTACTTTAGTAAGACTGAAGATATTAAACAACAGCTCATCACTCTCCCATCTGTGGACAACTTGTTTTCTTCCTTTCTCTCATTTTAGACACCAAGGTTAGCTGCATTTTTGTTTAATATTAGTTTTGTTTTCAGGCCCTATGTCTGAGGACGTGTAGGCTGCCAACAGTGATGGGGAATTTGTTATTTGTTTAATATAATCTATTTCCATAGATGTCTTAAAGCAAAGCCAAAAGTACATTTCTGTAAAAGCTTGCTTTTACAGCATCTGAACTCTGAGGGAGCAAATCTGAGTTGAAAGGGTTCCTTTAAGTCTCTGCCTTAACCCACCTCTGTCGCTTTTTCCTGATTTTTAATAACTTCCCAGAAAGGGGTGTCAAGCACTGGAACGGGCTGCCCAGGGAAGTGGTGGAGTCACTGTCCCTGCAGGCATTTAAAAGATGTGTAGATGTGGTGCTTAGGGACATGGTTTGGTGGTGACCTGGTTTATTTCTACTGGCTACTTACGTGGAAGAGATGGGTGGCACATAAATACAGAAAACATCCACCCTGATCAAAGATCCTGTAGAGTATATGCTGGCTTCTTATAAGAGTGGTTTTTAGGACATTAAGTGCATACTGTCACTTTTTCTGAGTATCAACTGCAAGACAAATGTAATCTATATTCAGTCTTCTGAATCTCCGTTTGATTGCTGTGCATTCATCACAATAAATTGACCATCGTTACACTAACCCTGAGGATGATTCAAGAATCCCTTCAGTTCACTGGGTAATAAAACTCATGTTAGATTTCACATATGTTTATCTTCTAACTGGTTTGGATGGTTTGGGTTTCTGATATGACCTTGGCTGTTACTGACATTTGTATACAGGATGTTTTAAACTGCTCTGTTTTAAACTGCTCTTGTGATGGAAACACTGTAATTTCTGGGGTTTAATTCATGCCATTGACCATTCTGCAACAAGTAAAAACACAAAAATGCTGTGGTGGATGGGAGCTCAGAACCACTGTCTGCAGGGAGATGAAGGTATGTGGGAAAGTGTCTTCACAGGCTGTCAGACAACATTAGAAATGTGGTATCATGTTGTGTTGGCTTGTCTATTGCTTTCTTTCATTCCTTAATGTAACATATTGGGGGTGTTTTCTTTTTGCTCTGCAGAATGCAATTCTTGCATGTTGCCCAAAGGCAGGAGAGTCTGGGAAAGCATAATCATAATTTTGGACCTTTTCCTTCCGCAGAACCCAAAAGTGCTTAGAAAAGCTGATGTCAGAGTAGGGAA
>NW_008595497.1:2893-11854 GCF_000691845.1 Merops nubicus
GAAAGATCATTTATTAAACATCTGTATGTCTCAACTGTCAGCATAACTAGTGCAAATGTCAGTGCTGTGACCTTGACATGACAAGCAAGAAAAGATTGAATAGTATTTTATGAAATTATTTAGTTTCACTAAGCTGAGTCCATCTCATGATGTTTTAAAGAATTAAGAGAGCACACACTTGGAATTAAAATAAAGCTACCAGAAGAATAGTTTTCTACTTTTGTAGTGCAAAACCTAGATTGAGAGAGTATTTAGTGCTTTAGACCTATTTTGCTCAGTATATAGCCATTTCATTTATTAACTTGGTTATGGTTATTAGTATGGCATTTAAACCAATTCACAGTAGATTTAATGAATTAGGTGCTAAGGCCTGAAAGTTCATTAATATGAATAACCCTTTAACAGCCCTTGCCGTGGTGCATGATGTACTAGTCTACATTAAGCTGTGAGCAGGAAACTGTTTAGGAGAGATTTGAAATGCTTCACAAGTTTTCTGCAGTCAATTATATTTTATGTTTACATTAATCTATTTAAAAATTGTTTTCTTCCAAACCCAGTGTCAGAGCAGGGAAAGATTACTAAGTTTCATGCTATTTCAAAACTGTTGCTGAAGAAAGCTTTTTTTTCCTTTTGGTGTTTGCATTGCAAAACAGCACTGTCGGTTGAGATTTAAAAAGGAAAGCAGGGGTACCCTGTTATGTATTCTTCCCCACTCAGCCTTTTGATCTTATCTGTCTTTACCATTTTCAAAGTGCTGCAATGGGCACACTTGAGACTGGGATCTCAGTTCTCACATTTAAAACAACTTTTCTGCATTTAGGTAATTTATGTGTAGACATAACAGAACAGAGTTTAGTCCTTTGTGTATCTGTTTCTTTTTTTTTTTTTTTTCTAAATAGAGAACTAACATGATGAGTGTCTAAGTTGCCTCACTAAATAAAAAGGAAGTGAACTGAAGTCAGGGGATTGGAGTGAATGACAGGTGACTGAGATAAACCTGAAATAGCAGCTTAAAAGAGTGACAAGGGAAGATTAAAAGATATAAACGAAGGCAGCTGCCAACAACCCATAGAATCTAGGACACAAGATGATGTAGAATAAGGGAAGTTTGGAGGGGAAAGCAATTCAGACAAGATGAGAGTGAAAGGTGAGCTGCCACAGCATTTCAGTATTATCTCCAACAGGGAAAAAGAAAAGAAATTAATAGTTGATAAAACTTGATGGGGAAAGAGAGGAAAGAGCAAATAGGCTCCTGCCTGACAGAGAAATAAGGGAAGTGAGGTTTTTGCAATAAAAAGCTGAGTTCAGAGGGCTAGATATTTAATCAGGATAAAATGGGATTATAGTCAGAATCGTTTGAGGAGGCAGGACTAGGTGTAGTTCAAAAGCTGAGGCATTGGAGGCAACCCAGAGCTGATTTCTGATACTCTTAAGCATTGTAGTGAATAGTATTCATAAAGCCTCTCCTCTTTCCTCTGCTTTCATTGAGCAGTCTATGAGATGAGGGTTTCATATGTCAAAAATTAAGATTATGTATAGGCTTTTGGTAATAAGCATATGAAGACAAAACGTTCCATTGACACAAGCATCACAGTTGCTAAAATGTTGCAAAGCAACCACAGGTGACAGATTTGAAGGAATACCTTACTTTGTCCTTCAGCATAGCTCCTTTCTGCCTTTCTACCTAGGACTGAGTCTAGTTAGAATTAATACTTTGGGATGATTATTGGACAAAATGTGGAGATGATGGACCACTTACTGACACACTGGTTCAGGCAGTTTTCTCAAAAGGCGTGTAGGTATAGCCTTGAAGCCAGATAACTCTTTACTATCACAAGACAACAACTGGTCATCATTTATAAGAATTATAGCATTGTATCCTCTAGACCATCCTCGTGTGATGCCTGAAGCAGGATTCAGCCAACGGTCTCCAGTGAAGATATTAACAACTGTGGGACCAGTTTTGTGCTTCCTTCTTACCCAGTGGAGAGGAAGGGGTACATTTCTTATCAACATAGTGTAGACAACTAAAGCAGATAAATGGATCATCATATAAAAGTGTGGATTTATGTATTGGCTGCACAGAGAGCTTATGGTGACTTAAACATCCAAAGTTAGGTGAGGTTAAACCTTCACCAAGAACTAAATCTAGCTCTGTCCACCCAGCCTCCTTGTTTCAGGATTGATAAGGTGCTGAGACCTCCACATTACTGAAGGGTGCCTCATGTGCATCTTGGCACGAGGAGATGAGTTCAGGACAGAGATCTTTTTTCAGCTGAACAATTTCCTAGTCATTCAGCCTCCCACATGAAGAAAGATAAGCACTCCAGGGACAGTTCAGCTCCCTGTGAAGTGATTTGGCTTGTGCTAAGGATCACTTCTGAGGCTAACTTCTCTTTTTCTTGACTGCACAGGAGCCTATATCAGCTATGGATATAGGATTATGGATGTTTTTGGAAAAGATTTATCTTACTGAACGTCAGCTAAATGTACTGCATTTGGAGTCCAACTGAGTTTGTCTTTAAACTCCTGTTTGAAATCAAATGAAGCAGGTGGCTGTTTTCCTGAATCAGGGCTGCAGTAGCTTTCACTTTCTCAAAGTATAATGCCTAAATTTACTCGTAACACAGTTCTTTCCTCCTAGAGGTCATTTCTGTGTACATCTCAGAAAGAGGGACTTTCATCTTCAGAAAGTATACTTTAAAACTAAATTTGAATATAAAAAAACACATGAAGCATTGTCATTTTCCTTATTTTAGTCCTCAGAGTAGCTGTTATTATCACAGAAATGACTAATAATATCCTTTACTCCATCAGGGAAATGCCATGACAGTAACCTACATTTGCCTATGGAAATTCCCAACGAAATTATCCCTAAATTATCCCTATCTTCTGCTAACACTAATTGGTCCCTTGATTTCTGTGCTTTGAACATGACCATTCTTTTGTCTTGCAGTTATTGCTATCTCTCAAGGCAAAATAACTTAATGTTATTAACCACCATCTTAGTTATGGATACACAAATGATTTTTTCTTCTTTTTAACTTCTTCAGCTTTCATATAAAATCAGGAACTTAACAATGGATAAATGGGCATAGGTTTAATTTTGTCTCGTGCTCCCCCATAGCACTCGTAGCCTAGTAAAGCACAATACTAGGAAAATATGCCCAGTAACCCAGATATTAATTCAGCCTATTGTGCTTGAAAACTCCACTGGGACACCACTAAAAAGGTCCAACTTTATCATGACTATATGCAGCAGATGGACACATTCATTTATTTATTGATTTGTTTAAAAGAAAAAAAAAAAAACACTTCATAGGTTTTAAACTGGAATGCCTTTCAGTGAGTTACCTTCAGTAACTTCAAAGTCACTGTGTGACATTGACCATTAAAGTGAGTGCATTTTTTTTTATTTTGGTATACTGAATACTTTGTGTTTAATTGAAGTGTTAGAGAAAGCTTTAATCTGTGATGATTTAATTCCTTATGAACCTCTCCATAAAATAATTTCAAAGAAAGAAGTTGTATTTATTAGCTACACAGAACAGATGAGAAAAATCATATTGCTGCTGTCATGCTCTTGACCATTATGGTTACCTATTGACTAAAACTATTTTTCAGTTTTAGCGTTATCATAGAATCATAGAATAGAATCACAGAATCCTTTAGGTTGGAAGAGACCTTTAAGATCATCAAGTCCAACCATTAAGCCAACACTACTAAGTCCTCTGCTAAAACAGATCAGAATCTGTCAGGGTTGGAAGGGACCACAAGGGTCACCCAGTTCCAACCCCTCTGCCATGAGCAGGGACACCTCCCACTAGATCAGGCTGCTCAGAGCCCCATCCAGCCTGGCCTTAAAGACCCCCAGGGATGGGGCCTCAACACCTGATTATGTAGTTGACCGGGTAAGGAAGGAGAAAATCATTGACACTGGTTAACCACTGACATCTTATTTTGAAATCAGGTGGTATTAATCCTAGGCATTGAGTTTAATTCCCTTTTGTGCAATTTTCAGTCTTACAAGAGCATTGTTTTACTCTATTGCTCAGAATTAGTCTGTTCATACCACTAAAGCATCATGATTCTGCCAAAGGCATTTTGCTGTATGTAGAAGTGTTCAGCCAATAGATTGTATGTCACAAGTGAGTCATTTCAACACTTGCTTCCACACATAGCCCTGCTGGCACTGTTTTAAGACCACAGAATCACAGAATGGTTGAGGTTGGAATGGACCTCTAGAGACCACCTCACCTAAGCCCCCCTGATCAAGCAGGGCCTCCTAGAGCTGGTTGTCCAGGACCGTGACTAGATAGCATTTCAATATCTCCAAGGATGGAGACTCTTCAACCTCTCTGGGCAACATGTGCCAGGGTTCAGTCACCCTTGCAAGGGCAGGACAAAAGTGAAAAAAACCCTAACTCTGCAGCACCTAATATCAAGCAAATCTAATAAGAGTTTTTTAAAAATTCAGTAAAGAATGGCATGTCTTGAGTGTGCTTTTTGAAGCATGAATGAAAATGCTTCCTATCTGAGATTGTGCTGGTATTAATAAAGTTCATTTGAGTTTAGTTTCTGGATCAGCAACCAAATAAAATCCCTCAACTTGTCTTAGGAGATATAGTAGAACAAATGAAAAAATTATTCAAATGTGAATGTGGGAGAAGAAGGTGGGGGAGGAGGTACTCCAGGAGCCAGAGAAGAGATTCTTCTGCAGCCTGCACTGGGCCAGGCTTATCCTGAATTCTGCACCCAATGAAGAGGACCCACGAAGGTACAGTTTTTGAATGATTGTATCCCCATGGCAGGGATCCCACACTAGAGCAGAGGAAAAGCGTGAAAAGGGCAGATAAGATAAGCAGATAAGGGCAATTATGGACTGATCGCAGACCTCATTCTCCATCCCCAGTTGCTGCTTGAGGAGAAGGAGGAAGTAGAAGACTTGGAATGAATAAATGAAGTTTAGCCAGGTAAAAGGGGGAGACCAAGGGGAAGGTGCTGTTTTAATTTTGCCTTTGTTTCTCACCATCCAATGCTATTTGAATTGACAAGAAATTAAATTAATCTTCCCCAAGTCAATTCTCTTTTGCCCATGATGGTAAATCTCCCTGTCTTTATCTCAACCCATGAGCTTTTACATCTTACCTTCTCCCTCTATCCTGGTGAAGCGTGAGGGAGTGTCTGGAGGGTGGGTGTCTGGCAACTGGCTAAGGTCAACCCACTACAACTGTATTGCCTGCAAAGCTGTGTTGTGAGCCAAGAGAAGACACAGGGTCATATCCTTGCCTGATAAAGCTTGGCAGCGGTTTCTGGACTTCAGCAAAGTGATTCTGCTGACAGAGATCCAAACCTGTGATTTTTAATGTCACACATCGAATGTGCAAACAGCGATATTTGATTGTGTTTGAACAAACCACACATACTGAGATTCAGGAAGTGCAAGTCTAGGGATTTGGAGCTTGCAGCAGTAGTTTTGTAGTGGAATACTAGACCTGTTTTTGTCTGCACAGCAAATAATATCAACTCTGGCCTGTGGCCTATTGGATATTAAATTACCTGAGCCATTCTTCTGAATAAACCGTAATATCATTCTGGAATTTGCTCTTTTCTAATTGAGCTTAGAATCAACATAGTAGGATACTACTCTTCAAAATGAAGTGCAAACACACAAATGAGGAGCAATAATGAATTTTTTATCATGCAGCAAGAACATCTCTCCCTCCCACCTGCATTCTTTCAGCTCCTCTGTGTGTTCTTTCTCCCTGGAGACTTAAGACATCATAAATAGTAACATTTGTTCCCTGGCATTATCATTTTTTCCTTGATAGATTTCTTTAGTTGTTGGATTGCTGCATGTGGGGTCAGCTAATGGCTATTTTTTTTCAACAGGGACCTCTGAAAGTATCTGAAGAGAAATTAAATAAGTAGTAGCTTAAAAGACATGTAATAGGGAGGGGAGTGGAAAACAGGCCGGTAAAATGCATAATGTGTGCCAGCTATCACCCAGTCATTTTAGACTAGTGCAAAAAGAGGAGCAGCATGGACTAAAACCCACCCCCTCTTGCTCAGTGCAATCACTGACCTTGCGTGTTGCTTTTAAGAGTTATACAGGCTCAAGGATGAATTTTCCTGAGTACAAGAAGAGCCATTGAACTTAGAATGGGGAAAGCTGCCTTTCTGTCTTCACTGCTGGAAGCTGTACCACCAAATAAATCTACCCTGCATACAAATGAGAAGGTGGTGTGAAGTCCAGATTCACCTGAAACTGAGCGTCAATTACCAGTTAGCTTCTGAAACTTCTGGCTGTTGCCTTTATGATCTTCCTGGATGTAGTCAGCCAAGTGTCATGAGAACAGCAGCTTTGGTAAGTGAGGAACTGAGACTTCTTTTGACACTGAGAGGATAAAAAAAAAGCCGTGGCTAGATTATGATCTGAGCCAGCACATCACAGAGCAGTGATACGAGATATCCAAGTCATGATTGTGTCACGAGTTTAATAAGAACCATGGAAAGGCCTTCAGGAGACCTCATGGTCCGAGTAAATAGAAATTGATCCAGTCTATTGAACAGAGCACAAAGCATGTGTTTTTAGCTTTTGAAGGCCTTATATTTACCCATCCACACAGCTAGAGACAGCCTTAACATATGGAAGCATTTTCATGTTTCCATATGTTAAGGCTGTCTCTAGCTGTGTGGATGTTGCCCCCAAACTATGTGTTTCACAGTCAAGCGCAGCTGCAAAATGTAACTAGACTCTACTAAATAGTGGGCTGAGGCAGGGTTTGACTTCGTTACTCTGTGCATGTTGAGGGACTAAACGAGGATATGCTTTCAACTCATTGGACTGAGATTATCTTAATTTGGAGATACATCCTGGTGGTGATACGGGTTGTAAATGTTTAAGTGTTACTTATTTCTGGAGTAGCCCTGTGGGATCAATGACCAAATACCTTTTACTTTATGGAAATAGCTTTGAATAAAGTATAATGCATGCAAATCTATGTAAATTAGAGTGAAAGTGTAGCCCAAGGTCCTTTTGGCTAATTGATTGGATTACCCTCTCAGTTACACTGCAATAACTCAGGTTTCCCTTCAGTAACTTAAACCAGGTGTTTTTCTCTTACGTGGTTGAAGCTCCTGTGTAGAACAACAGGCTCAGGGCCTGAGTCCCTGGTTTTACTAATCAATTCAAGACACAACTCTAATTTGCCATGATGAAGCAAAAGCAAATCAGCCAGAGATTAACTCTGGATATTGCTCAGGCTTGTTTGTTGTTGTTGCAAAAGAGATGAAAGAGTTTAATGAATTTCTGTAATGAACAACAGGAGATGTTTCAGTAAATGCAAGTCCTGAGTAGCTGAACTCAATCAGGGCCTCCTTACTATAGCTTTTTCCTATAAATAGACAATCCACATACTTAAAAATTATTAGCTCAAGGAGAGCCTTAAAATTTAATTTCAGCATCAGAAGAGAGAAGCACACAATTCAGAAATTGCCTCAAATGACTAGAAATAGTAATTAAAGCCTCTACACAAACAGAATAGGTTCTGTAATTCACTGTGTAAGTGTGATTATCTGTTACCAAATATGCTTCAATGTATTTGTATATTCTGGGTTTACAAACTCACCCCACCTCTGTTTTCATCGAAAGGAAATTTAGCTAACAGACCTTATTGGTATTCCAGTCAGAAGAACATAGAGGGAGGGGATTCATGCAGAAAAAGCTCTTTCCAGAAGAATTTATACAGGTTTTTCAAGCCTAGTAACCAAGGCATTGCCACTAGGACCATATTAATACCAGTGCTGTGGTAGTCACAGGACTGACTGTATCTTGTTTCAAGCAAATGATAGATTTCTGTAGTTACAGTTCTAAAATGACTATTCATAAATATAGTAGACATATTTTCTGTTTAATGGGGTCTGAAATCATATTACTATTTCTTCATAATACTGTATGTGTCAAAAGCAAGATTACATCACTCACTGCAAAAAAAAAAAAAAAGTTTTTATCTAGCTTCAAGAAAAAGAAAATTCTTTCTCAAAAATTAGGTACAATACCTGGAAAAGAATGATGTAGATGGGGAAAACAATAGGAATTCAGTCTATTGGGAAGATCTGCCTCTCAGATATAAAGATATTTTTCTGTTTGAAGTGAATATTACCATTAGAAGTATCACTGTTACTTAATACTTGTTCTGGGAGAGCACACAGGTTTGATTCTGACTGTGCAGGTGCTATCCAAATAAGTGTGAAAACATAGTTCATACTCACACACATTTAGAGACAAGCTGCTAAAAAACCTGGGGTGGGAAGGTGTTGTAGCTTTAGTTCTGCGACACTGAGAACCCTATTGTTTATCAGCCAGGGCCACCAATAGAGCAAGGCTGAACTAATGAGCATATGTACTGCCTGCTCAGTTTCTTTCAGTCAGGGCTGAGGAAGGGGCCCAGGGAACAGCTCTCCGGGCTGGTCCAACAGCCTTCTGCTTCCCACCGTGCCCACTCGTGAATTGCCTTGTGGACAGGATTAGCAGCTGGTGAAGACCAAAAGGGTCCTTGTTCATGTAGGGACACCTCACTGTGGGAGACAGCAGAACAAGGCACAGATCGCTGAGCTATGTTAATTTGGTGAAGGATGCTTCCGCAAACCATTGAGCAGCAACTTTTTGGGTATTAGTGGCCCTCAGCAATTTAAGGGCAGCTAAGAAATATATACATGTGTATATCTCTGTCTATAAAATAACATCCTTCAGCTCTTTTATTATTCTGCAATTCAGTGTAAAAAAAACCCCACATTACAAGCTCTATGACATGTACAGAACAAGTGCGTTCTTCCCATAAGCTTTGTTTCAATGTTATCCTGTGCAACTCCACAGTAAAAGGTAGGTTTTGTTAGGAGGCCAGAAACCACATGGCCAAGACTCCAATCCACACCCAAAGACTACACCTGGGCTCATTC
>NW_008595497.1:11885-13845 GCF_000691845.1 Merops nubicus
CTTGCAGGATTGTCACCAGATTTATTATTGAGCATGCATACGGGTTAAATCCTGCTTGTTCTATTGGGAGGGTTGCATGAACTAGACAGGGGTGAAGTTAATGAGGAGTCTGGCATATACTTCAAGTGCTAATTTTATATAATTCGGATATGTACTGTGATCCTTTTCCTCCCTCGTTCCCACTGGTAGGACATTTCTTGGCTGTATTGTCAACATTTAATATGTCTGCAGGAATGAATTGTGTCTTCTCAGTAAATTCCCACTTAATGTACTTTTTGTGGTTACAGATCAAGAGAACTTCATGGAATTTAAAGGACTCCTTTTATTGCTGGTATTGAGCTCTCTGATAAACACTTGCTTTTGTGGCTGAGATTAATTCCCTTGGGCACAGACATCTCAGAACTGAACACCTGAATGTGAGTTATACATCCTGCCAGCTCCTTCTACTTTCTATAGAGGAGAACAGATTAAGAGGGCAATTCGTAAGGCCTGTGTTAGATATTCTGAGAAGACATCCCACGTCATCCCAGGAAAGATATCAGAGGGCTTTTGGAAGAGGACTTGCTTTTCTCCATAAATTGCAGAGGATGACAATTAAAAAACTGATATTTGCCCTTCCTTCAGACATTTGAAACTGGAAAAAAATCTATGTGTCAGCATGTATGAACATTCCTAAATTTTGTTTACCCAACAGCATAAAGATATAGTTTAAAATAGGTATTCAGAGGCAGAAGAGTATCTATTTCAGCTAGGAACCATCATCCATGAATGTAATAAAAACAAACCTGGACCCAGACCTTCCAGTTTAAGCAAGTCATTCATTTGTTAACTAATTTTAACATTTTATTTTATTTTAGTGCACTGTGATTTGCAACTGCACTCTAACACTGGTAACATTTTTAGCAGTGAGGAAGAAAGAATAACTGGAGAATGGTAATTTGCATATATTTTTTTTTTTAATATTACTGCAGAATAGGTTCAGAGAGGGTGCAGAAGCTGTGACATATACTTCCACTGTTGTGCTGGAACTTGCTCACACAGCCTCCTGAGAGTCCGTTATTAAACCTCTATTAATAGATTGAAGCAATTAATTTCCATGCGGTTGGTGAAACTCGGCTTTTGTTCCAAGTCAGATATGATCTGTGATTCATAAAAATACTTTTGAAGAACAACTTTTTTTCATTGGGGCTGAATCAGTTTGCCTCAAGCAATAAGAATACACAAATAACAGGAGTGCCAGTAGTTAATTGTATGCATTATCTATTATAACATAACTCTGTCTTTAAGTAATGCTTGAAGTTGTGCTGCACAATCAAATATTGCTAATCCATTGTCATTAGCCATGTAGCTGCAGTGGATTTTGTTTCATTGGTGGGTGACTATGAGAAAGTGCTGCATTAACAAAAAAATGTTGACAGCTGTAGAATCTAAGGAAGAATACAAAATTGTTTCTGTGAAATTTAGATTCACAGTCTTGAATATTATGCAAAACAAAGTCCATGCTCAGGAATTAAGATGAGAGTGAAAGAAATTCTGAAGTTAGAGTGAGATTACCAAATGAGTTTTTGCCCATACTAAGTTTCTTTACCTCATGTGTAGAAAAAAATAATTGGAAGATTAGAAAAGGAGAAAATAATATTTAAAGGTTTCTTTTAGTGACATGTAGCAGTATGGAAGTTATTCACGGGTGAAGAATTAAATAGAGAGAAAATGTGAGAGCAATTTAATTTGCTTTTTGATAAGTTATGAACTAAAAAAAGGAATTTCTGATCTTTCACTGTTTTGAACTCTGCTTGTTTCCATGAGATTGCCTATCTATGAAACAACATGAGCAGGTGTGGGAGAAACCAGGAAGCTTCTCCACTGCAGTTCTAGATGCCTGACCCACATACAGACACTCTGGAATGTGAATTCCTTGAAGATGATCCCCAAGTTGTGAGTCCTTCAGACTATTACCCAC
>NW_008595498.1:0-326 GCF_000691845.1 Merops nubicus
GCTCGCTGCCCACGGGGCCGGGGTGCCGCTGGGAGGCAGAGGAGCGGCGTACGTGAGACATTTGCCTCCGACTCGGGCAGCGAGCCCCGCAGTCTGATAAAGCGTCTGTGGCTCTAGCTGAAGGCGGCGGTTTAGCAAAGACACTGCTCTGGGCGCTGGTTGAGTGTTTTGAGGCTCAGTCCCAGCTGCTTCCACCATGTAGCACAGCAGTTGAAGGCAGCAAGGAGGAAATGGGGCTTTCAAGGGCTGGAGCAGCCCAAGTGGAGCAGATGCTTTCGTGGGAGCAGACAATGCTGGCTAAGGGCGGCGGGGGGGGGGCGGGGCCG
>NW_008595498.1:375-760 GCF_000691845.1 Merops nubicus
TGTCCTTGCTGGCAGCAAAATTTTGTACCCATGGCAGCAGAACTTGGCAGCTCACTTCTAAAAAGAGAAATCCGTTTCTTTGTACGCTGCAGCTCCCTGTTTTGGAAGTGGAATCTTCTGTATCCTACTGGGTGCCAAATGAAAGGATCAAATAAGAGGCTGCAGCACAAAGCACCTCGAAAGTCACCTGCAAAGCTAGCGGGCTGCACTCCTCCCCTGCCTCCTGGGGGAGGGGGACAAACCTCACAGCACCAGGGTGAGGAGCCCCTGGTAACTCTCAAATGCAGAACCTGGGCTCAGCAGTTCTGTTGCATGTGGCTTCAGCATTAATGTGCCAAATTAAAAATAGAAAAGGGGGGGGGGGAAGGCATGCACCAACAAACAC
>NW_008595498.1:775-11106 GCF_000691845.1 Merops nubicus
AACAAACCCTGGAGGTAAAAGATTAGCTGTTTGATCAGCTTCTCCTAGTTGTGTAATGTGCATACTGCAGTAGGTAAAACACTGGAAGTGTCCTCCCAATAACAAGCTTACAAAGCCTCTTCTGCTGCCTCAAGGCCCAAAAGGTCATGAAATAACGCAAATTATAAAATAATCTGGGTTGGAAGGGACCTTTCCAGGCCATCTAGTCCAACCCCCCTGCAGGAAGCAGGGAAATCTGCAACTAGAGCAGGTTGCTCAGAGCCCCGGCCAACCTCACCTGGAATGGTTCTAGATGTGGGGCAGTGACCACCTCTCTGGGCAACGAGGACTAGGGGCTTACCACCCTCACTGTAAAAAATTTCTTCCTTCTATCTGGTCTAAATCTCCCTCTTTTAGTTTAAAACCATCACTCCTCGTCACATTGCAAGAGGCCCTGCTAGACACACAAGTCAAACCGCATCCGCTCTGAAACATTTAATGCAAGAAGCCCTCACACTGTGGCCTGGTGGGAACTGGCTCTGCTGGTGTCCCCTCGGGATGGCTGCACTCCTCTGGGTCACTGCTTCACCTTCTGCTTCACACCATGCAAGTTACTGAGAAAAACGTCACAGCAGGTCTGAGGAGCTGGGGCAGTGGCTGTGCCAGAGGCGGTTCGTGCTGGAAAAAAAGTCGTCTCACATACAGCCACACTAATACAAACTATTGCTCTGATTAAGATTTTGAGATAAAACTTTCAAGTACTCACTTTCCCTTTGGTTTTACACCTCCTTGTATTTCATCAGACACAAGCTTTTAAATGATTAGTACAGAAAAAAAAACAGACACAGAATGTGGCATTTGGTGAAGGGTTATTCTGGGGCCTTGGGAAAGTCGGTGTGTTCTCACAGCAGCCTGAGCCCCTGCTGCTCCTCGGACAGCTCTGAGCGCCTCGGGGCTTTTGGAGCCTGGCTTGTGCTTTCATCAGTGCACACAGGCTTCCAAGGCAGCGAGAATCAGTGAGGCTGGTGAGGAAAACCCCAAATCTACAGGGGGTAACTTGGGAATGGCAGTGTTCATAGAAGGCTCTCAAGAACAGCAACTATGAGAAGTTCAAAATGAAATTTTCAGTGGAATAGTACGCTTATTGGCACAAGGTTTAAACACCAGGCCAGCTTGGATGGGGCTCTGAGCAACCTGCTCTAGTGGGAGGTGTCCCTGCCCAGGGCAGGGGGGTTGTAACAAGATAGTCTTTAAGGTCCCTTACAGCCCAAACCCTTCTGTGATTCTATGATCAGATACTGATAACCAGTGAGAATTCTCACATCCATCCCCAGCTTGCTAGCAACAATTTAGACTGATTTCCTAAAGATCAACATATTATGTTGCAAACTGATTTTGTGGCAATTCTTCAATGACTTTAACCATGTAGGGACTTTTGAGTAATATTCTATTGCACAAGTCAATCCTCACAACACACAATTAATAGGGAATTTCTTTAAGGCACAGATTTTATATTTACTCCCTGTAGACATTTTTTTCCTATCCTTCTTCCAGGTTCAATGTAAAATTCAAAAGTGCCAAACCACACAATGCTCTTGTATCACAAACAAGTCTGCATGGCCCATATCCTGACTGAAGTCACTAGCAGGAGGCAAAGCTGTATGTTCTGGGTTTGTATTTTGATTTAACTTATTTATACAGTGGTGCTAAAGTGTTTCCTCACCACTGCTCGGTATCTACTAGTCGGTTGTACTCATCAGCTATTTTATGGCTGCATGCCAATAACCAATAATATAATTTCAGGCCACTTCTTAATAAAAGTATTCAAAAACTACTATGTATGTTCACTTAGCCAACAGGTGAAAAGTTAAGGAACCAGAATATGGGTGGTCTTTGGAGGAAGATCAGGTCAATCTCAAGAACATAGGGAAATGGTTCTGTGATCAAATGATTTCATTAACAGCACCCTTTTGCAAGCAGTCAATTTGTTTAAACCCTGAACTAATGAACTGTCCTTGCATTTTAGACTGTCAGCACACAAATGCTTTGTCACGTTAAGCCCACACTCAGTCGAGTGTAATTTGATTCAGCAGGGAGGAGTGTCCCTGCTTTGGCTGCAGCACCAGCAGCAGCACTTCAGCAGGTTGAGTGGAAGACCCCCCCAACTCTGACACCCTGAGCAGCCAGGGCGTTGTACTCTTCCACGGCCTTCTCCGTCTGCAGGACCCTCACATCAATCCCGTTCTTCTTCAGGTAGTCCACAGTCGATGGTGGAACCTCAGGAAAGAAAGGCAGGTGGGAAGAGCAAGTGTTAGATTGTTTTGCCCTTGTGCTGTAAGGCTTCAAGAACAGGCACTGATGCCATCTGTTAGCACATGCACTGAAGTAACTGATAGTAGCCAAACTGATGATATGATCAGATATTTCTAACATTAATTTTTTCTATTCAGTAAAGCTACTTTTATATACACATCTCCCATCTCTCCTTAACAGAGTTTAAAATGCAGCCTATCTTATAAAAATAAACAGACTTGGAGCTAAAGGCAATTAATCTCTGTGAGGAGTTACCTCACCAGAAAGCTAAAGACTTGCTTCTCATGAAGGAAATCCCAGCACTTCTGCACTGTCTGCAGCCCATTTGTCCCTGTAGTGGGACATAAACCTGCCCACTGCTTGACACAGATGCTAACACAGAGGAGCTGAGAGGATGTTTCTTTCAGGAAGAGAGGCACTCCTGGCAGGAGCTCAGTCCTGCTAATTCAACATCCTGATTTTTTTCCCAATTTTAGTAAAGCATCACAGATGATTTTTTTTCCCCTGATCAGAGATGGAGGGAAAACAAACAGTTCTAGTTTCTGCTTCCCACGGAGCAAAACCCTACCTGCAAAGCCTCGCTCATGCCCCGGCCGATCACCACCGTCTTAGCACCCTTCTTCACCACTTCCTCAAGGTCAGCTGGCTGCACTCCTGGAGAATGCTGAGTGTCAGGGGAGGAAAAGAACACTCTGTGTGCTGACAGTGACTGCAGGAAAGCTCCGTCTGCGTGCTCTGACATTGCCCACGGCGCAGCGGCCTCACTCGGCAGTGCCAAAAGGCAGCACAACCCCCTCCCCGCATACGCGCGGCGCATAGGGCACCGGGGATCAGCTACACGCAGGTGAAGGGTGATAGGTTATCCATTGATGGCAGTATTACCATTCTTTATTAAAGAGGTAAAAAGTTGCATTACACATTTCTAAAACACTTATGTCTAACAACTAGCATTGCATAAACAGTGAAAGTTAAGGTGAAATAAGTAAATTGCACCATATTGCTGTTTGTTTTCAAATAATCAAAACCTTTTTGTAATACTGTGACAAGCCAAAGTTTACTCACTTTAATTACAAAGGGCTACTCAAATAATTACAGTGATTAAGTTCTTTTGTTGCTTGCATTCCAAGTCCCATTTACCAAAAAGGACTGAAACCTACTGGTTAGCTTCATCTCAGTTACCAGTTTCAATCTGCACTATCCTTAATTTTGAGAAAGGAATATTTGAAACCAAACTCCTCAAAGGAGACAAGAGCCTTAACAGCACGTTGATGGAGTTTTTAAAGTGGACCCATTTCCTATCAGTAGACTTTAACTGAAGGAATCCACAGAGGCACCTGTAACACATAATATAAAACATTATTATGTCACACTCATGTTAATTCTAAACTAATTCTCCTCCTGGAAAAAAACCTTCCATGGTAGAGTGCCACTTCCAATGAGTGGATTAAGCTTATCCCACCAGAAAGGCTTTAGCCTGGCTGGTATCTGGAATTTCAGCAACAGAGATGGTTCATCAAGTTCATAGAACCATAAAGTATCTCAAGTTGGAAGGGACCCATAAGGATCATCAAGTCCAACTCCCTGCTCCTCGCAGGACTACCTAAAACTAAACCCCCATGACTAAGAGCATCTCTGAACTCTGACAGGCCTGGTGCCATGACCACTTCCCTGAGGGGCCTGTTCCAGTGACCAACCAAGCTCTCCATGAAAAGCCTTTTCCTAGTGTCTGAACTTCCTCTTCCAGCTTCACTCCATCTCATGTCTGGTCACTGGCTGCCAGAGAGAGACCAGCACCTTCCCCTCCACCGCCCCCAGAAGAAAGTTGTAGACTGTAATGAGGTCAACCCTCAGTGGTGAGGTCACCCCTCTGCCTTCTCTTCCCCAAGCTGAATAAAGCAAGAGATCTTAGCCAGTCCTCGTAACTCTTGCCCTTGATACCTTCCAGCACCTTGGCCACCCTCCTCTGGACATGCTCTAGTAGTCTGGTGCCCCTCTTTATCGAGGCACACGGTACCAGAGGTGGGGCTGCACCAGCGCGATGTGGAGCAGGACAACGGCCACTCAACCACCACAGGGCAGCTGTGCTGTGCTGGATGGACCTGAAGCTTTTACCTGTCACCTGAAGACATACCTGGTTAGAAACTTTGAATGGAAAACACGCCTTCCTAAACACCACTAAGTGGTTATGATTTGGAACCCAAGTTTTTGAGTGCTTGGAATGAATATGAAAATGGAATTGAGCTGGGAACCAGTCGGGAAGTTCTCAGCTACCAAATCTGTTCTGCTTCTCTGGTCAGACGTGCATATAAACCAGGAAAACAATGCTGTCAAATGAACAAAGAGCAACTCACCACACAATGCCCCTCTGACCAGCCAGTGAAAAACACTTTTTATCATCAGCCCATGAACAGATTACCTTTAACAAGTTTACATACAGAGCTGTCCTCCCTGTGAGGCACAGATAGCTTTACAGGACAGCACGACCTCTCTCTTGGAGTCACATACTCTATAAGCTGAACTCCGACAGCTGAAAAAGTTCTATACCCCCAAAGACTATGGATGAAGTTGAAAAGCCAAAGGTTCTGCCCTTGAGTTGTGTCAAAACAAACTCAACAGAGCTGCATCCTCTGAGCTGCAGCTGTTGGGTCTAAGACCTGCTAAGTACATGGTTCTTTTGTCTTTTAATTTTTGCCTAGAAAGCCTGGAATTTTTTTTCTAGCCAATACAGCTACGCTAGTGCAAGCCCTAATACAGGGAGAACTATCATCAGGTTCCTTACTCAACGGATGTTATGCTGCTTCTAAATCTGGAGTGCCAATGCTGATCCATGTCCTTTTGTGCAGTTCTGATAGCATTTACAGGTGCAGTTTAAAAACTGCAAGCGCAAACCCCTGGTATACGGCTAGCAAGAAAAGTCACTGTGTGGTTAGTCAGGCTGCGAGCTCTTCACGGAGAAACTAGTGCCCAGGGCGCTGCATCTGCCTCTTCTCTCTGAAGTGAGTACATGGGACTCCAAGGGAAAGTCTATACACTAAACCATGTGCATTGTTGGCTTCCAAACACTTAAGTTACTGTCAGTTTCTTTTAACTTCCCATATTTTTTTTCCTATCTCATAGAATCATAAAGGTTGGGAAAGACCTCTAAGATCATCAAGTCCAACCATCAACCCAACACTACCATGACCATCAAACCATGTCCCCAAGTGCCACCTCTACAGTTTTTTTGAACCCCTCCAGGGCTGGGGACTCCACCACCTCTCTGGGCAGCCTGGGCCAAGGCCTCACCACTCTCGCAGGAAAAGAAATTCTTCCTAGTATCCAGCTGAAACCTCCTCCGGGGCAACATCAGCCCATTGCCCCTCATCCTGTCACTGGCTCCTTGGGAGAAGAGACCAACCTCCACGCCACTACAACCTCCTTTCAGGTAGCTATAGGGAGGAGGAAGGTCTCCCCTGAGCCTCCTCTTCTCCAGGCTCAACACCCCCAGGTCCCTCAGCCGCTCCTCACAAACCATGTTCCCCAGAGCCCTCCTCAGCTTTGTTGCCCTTCTCTTACTCAAGACAACTTTTGTTTACAGCCTGGTAAAAGGTTCTTATCAGCACCTTCTAACAACTGCAGTCCTACTCAAACACAGAACGCTGTTTGAGAGCTGTGTGGTGTGAGAGAGTAGTCTGGCCAGGGTGTCTGTGAGTAACAGTCACTACACCCTGTCTCCAGCAGGACGCTGTGTCCACAGCCCTCTGGCTTCTTCGCACGGTCACTTCTGAAGCACATGCTCCATTTTTCCCAGGAAAAGTCTGGTTAGATGAAAGCAAAAGGCAGCTCATGGAATTCTTGGCTGCAACTTTAACAGCTGTTCTCTGGACCATTCTCAGAGCCCCATTTAAAATGCAGGATGGATAGGAAACAGCAAACTTACGTTAGTCCCAGTTTCTCTCCAGTCCCAGGTGCGGCTTCCTCCTGGCCACACTTTGCAGTCCTTATACACTGTCGAGCAGCCTTTCACCTTCATCTGGCCCCAAGAAAGGGAAGCAATTTCAGGGGAAGACATCACAAAGGTGAACCAAAGCCTAGAAAAAGGACAGTCAATAAATGACACCAGGCTAACATACGCAGCACGTTAATAAAACCAGAAAATCCTGTCTTTAACCCAAGAAGCTGGGAAGGAAATGTTGTTACAGACTTTATCCACGTGATTTTGTGACAACAGAACTGAACCGAGGATCAGCAGATTTGTTGAACTGCCACCAGTTCTCTTGGGGATTTTGTGCAGGATTTTGGGCAAATCATTCTACATGATAAATCCGTACCAGTACTGGGTGCTCAACTTTTAAAACTATCAACAGGGATCAGTCCCAGAATACCCTCTCACATCTGGGTTCTAATCTTCTCCCCAAAATGTACAATGAAGATGATAATAATTTCCTAAAATATTTGATACACTGTTCCTCTCACCACTTTATCAACTTAAAGTGGTAACTGAAGTTAAAAAAATCCCAAACAAATCAATGCAATAGAAAAGCCACGAACAAAACCACAGCATTGCCATACTGTCAAAGCAAATGAGACTTTTGAGACCCAAAGGGGCTGAGCTTTCTTCCCTAGTCACTCTGTACCGAGGCTGCGTCTCCCTGTGCAATGTCTCAGGACAGTTAGAAACCCAAATAAGAACTTTTCTAACATTTGACCTCAGTTTTCATTGTTTCAGCTTAAACACCTTATTTCTAAACCTTTCTGCGGTGGACAAGGACAGTTTAATCTTTGTCTTTTTCACCATCTTTTGTTTTCCTGAAGACTTAAGTCTTTGACTTTTTTTCCTTTCATTTAGACTAAATAAACTCCACTTCCCGTCAGTCATGTTTTCTAAATCTCGGCTTATTTTCTCCTTTTTTTACCCCTGGCAGCCAACAATTGCTACACATTTTTCTTTGACGTCTGTGGCCTAGAACTAGACAGAGTGCTCCGGCTGAGGCCTTATCAGGGCTGCTGCAGACCAACCAATTTTTGGTATTAGCCACAGCATTTTTAGATCTGTTATGACAATCACAGCTGGGCAGCAGCAGGGCAGGGGCTGCGCCTCAGAACGTGCTGCCTCACCACACCATGGAAGTTCAGGCCTCCTTCACAGCCCTTCACGCTGCTGCAGGCTGACCGCCGGCGTGGCCCCAGCCGCAGGCCCCGAGGAACCACAGGGTGACACCCTGGTGACACGCGGACTGGCGTGGCAGCCAACTGACCCTCTCGAGGCAGAGTCGCCTTTCTGCCCGTCCCAAAGTTCACAGGGAAGACGGCCTCAAATCCGCATTATGGAGAACATTGGCCGTTTCTCCAGCAAAAAGAGCTCCACTCCTGGCTGACCCAGAAAACCTCAGTGACAGATCTTCCCAGATATGCAGTTTCTCATCCTCTACTTTTTACTTCTTCTTACCACCATGTCCCAGTAGTTAAGGGGTGGTTATGAGGAAGCTGGAGACTCCCTTTTGACAAGGATCCCATAGAAAAGATGAGAGGTGATAGGGGCAAATTACTCCTGGGGACATTCCAGTTAGACACAAGAGGAAAATTTCTCACAACAAGGGCAATAAGCCATTGGAATAATCTCCCCACGGAAGTGGTGGAGTCCCCAACGTTGGACACTTCTACAATTCAGCTGGACAGGGTGTGCTGGGACATCTTGTCTGGACCGTGGATTTCCCAAGACAGGCTGAACCAGGTGAGCCTTGAGGTACCTTCCAATGTGGTGTTCTATAACTGTATAGAATTCACCAGGAAAAAAATAAAAATCAACCATAGGAACCCTGGTGACACAGATTTAAGGAAGAACCCTGACAAAAGAAAGATCTTTGGATTACCAGCCTTCTAGTCCTCCTGGAAGCCTCCCTTCCCATCTCACATGTGCTACAGTAACCCACATCATGGCCAGACAGGACACGCCCCTCTTGGACTGCCAGGCGATTTCAGTATTCCGCTTCAAACGCCACACAGAGTGAAACCAGCGCTGCTTTGGATCCAGCACAGGATTGATTCTGCCAGGGCTGCTTCTCCCACACAACAGCAGGGCTGGTCTCTCCTTCCTCGCTCCTCTTCCAAACAGGAGGCCAAGCAAGCAGCAACGGGGGAGCAAAACCTGCTTGGATTCACCTGTCCTCCATTCTTGCATTACACATCCACAATACAATGGATTCAAAGGAACCTCTATAAGACTATTTTTCCAAAAATTTGCTTGAAGGGAGACTACAGCAGAAGAAATAACCAGCAGTAATCCCAACATGATTAAATCACTCATCAACCAACAAGAAAAGGCTGAATACACCGTCCAGAACCTGGCTCTGAAGAATGAAAATGATTTTTGTGAAATAGCAGAATTAGACCTGGAGATCAGAGAGAGGTGACTGAACAATAAAATTCTTAGGAATATCAGATTTCCCAGTCCACATGGTATTACAAGGCTGAGACTGCACAATCAAACGGGCACAAACTGCAAACGGGAGAGCAAAGGTTCTGTGCTCTCCTCTCCAAATAGCACAAAAATAAGTTAACAGCAGAAACAAAACTTAAAAGGCATAAATAAAAATTTGTAATTTCCCATAATACTGTCAGAGAACATCAGTAAGGTCAGACGATTTGAATTAGTGAGAGTATCTCAAACTGAAATAAGAATGAACTTTTTAACAGGAACTTTGGACATTCTTGATGCAGGGCATGGTCCAATTGGCAATCAGCAAGGAGTAGGAAAATATTTCCCCAACAGATCATAGACTCAGAGAACGTTTGGGGTTGGAAGGGGCCTTTAAAGGTCATCTAATCTAACCCCGAGTTGGATTTTTAATTATTCATTATGACAAAGGTACAGTACCACTTAAAATCAAGTGACCATATGACTCACAAGTATGACCTACAATTGCAATTTCTGTAAATTGCAGTATTCCAAACACAAAGAGGTGAAATGGTTCAGGAATCTGTAAGCAAAGTTACAAGAGTTTAAAAACATAGGAGATACAGGAAGCAGAAGAGTTTAAAAGGAGGCAAAGGACAAGTTTATGCGAGGAGACTATACTGACAGAAATTAAGCAGTGGCTAAGGATGGCAGAGGAAAAAAATAGCTGAGAATGAAATGGAAGAAACTTGAGGCTGAAGTGACGCCAGGCAAGTAAGTGGATTTTAAACTGCCAGCACACTCATCTTCTGTGAAGATAAACATTTCAGAGTAGCACCCACCAGTAATAAGCAGAAAAGGTGAACAAGATCAGTGTACCAGAGATAATGTTACTGAGAGACTGCAGAAGGAAAGAACAATTCATAAAATCTGGGGCACAACCTGGTATCAAAGAGAAAAAAGCTGAAAGAGTAAATCAGTGCCATGTCAACTGCAGGGCAGAACAACTCCAGTAAGGTATCAAAAGACAATGTGGTTCTTCAGTGGTGCCTGGGAACAGGGTCAATAGGTGAAGGTGGGAGACTCACCTACAGCCAATGCCGTTTCAGAAGTGACAGAGCAGCTAGAAAAGCAGGCCAGGATTTAAATGCTAGCAGCAGAAAGGCAAACAGAATAAAGAAGCTAAATGAAAGGGGTAGGGAGGAGATAGAGGGCAAGTGTAAGAACTGGGAGAACACTTCTCAGAACTCAATAATCTAATTTCGCTGGGGAGCCCAATGAAGGTGTGTCACTGGGGAATGGTCACAAAGCAACCTCGTCTAGTGGGAAGTGTCCCTGCCATGGCAGGGGAGTTGGAACTAGATGATCTCTAAAGCCCCTTCCAACCCAAGCCGCTCTATGACTCCGTAAGTGGGAGAGGTCACGGAGGGCGGGTGCTGGCAAGGGAATACAACAGCATTGAGACCAATGATCGGGCGGGGAGGCGGAAAGCACAGAGAACCGAGAGGACAGTGGGGCGGGGAGTGTACAAGCGCGCAGGGGGCGGCCGGGGCAGCTCCTGAACCCTCTCAAACAAACAGGGCCTCGCGTGAGGCGGCCCAAGGCCCCACCAGCTCCCTCCCTTCCTCCCTCTGCGCCGCACCGGGCGGGAGGCGGCCGGCGC
>NW_008595499.1:0-27157 GCF_000691845.1 Merops nubicus
TAAATCTATATATATATATATCTATCTATATTAAAATATATATGTATACATAAGTTGGCTAGCCTACCTTGTGGAAAGGCTGCAGCTAAACTAAGTCTGAGCTAATATTGTATTACCATGGTCTTCTGGTTTGTAGATAGCCCTTCCTTATTAGATGAGGTTTTGTTCTTGCTCCACAGAAGGTGCCTGTGTATATAACTCCTTTGTATTGCTTTCTGCAGAGTCCCTTATATATTTCTTACTACTAATGCTGTGTAGAAAAGGAAATCCAGAGATTTTACTACTGATAATTAACTATATAATGGCCATTAGCAAAATAAAGATTTAGTTGTTTGGGAAACAGATTATTTATATTGTGTATGGTTTATTGCCTGATAACTTGTTTGGTGACTGGATATTCTTTTCCTTCTCCTGGTCCTTTTCTGCTTTTTCCAGCTATGGTGTTTACTCCTCACTTTGATTATCTAGCAGGCAATAAAGTATATTGTATGTTTTGAAGCCAAGCGGTGTGCTTCTTAATTGTCCATTGGGGGGAGTCGGTGTCGGTGGAGGCCGGCCGGGGGAGTTGTGGCTGCAGCCTGGCAGGAGGCAGCTCTCCCAGCGCCTGGCACCTCTCCTGTGGCAGCTTCTCGACAAGGCAGGGCCCAGGCAAGCACCCAAGGCAAAACAATGTTGTGTCCTACTGAAAAGAAAGGAGCTGCAACTAGGAGCAGTCATAGCCTTGCTTCCTAGCCGTCCCTAAGGACATGAGGAGACCATGTGGACACAGGAGAATTACTACCTATCTTCTGTTTTCACACAAGAACCTTTTTTACTTCTCCAGCCCAGACAGCGGTGGCAGATGGCAGGTACTGGCACTGGCATTGGCAGCTTCTGGCTCCCTCCACAGCCTGGTGCCCCGTTGGTGCTGGGTTTTTACCCCGAGGTGTGGAGGTCAGCGCCGCTCGGTGCACGTGCCAGGCTGGGGCCCACGGCCCGGCCAGCAGCAGGTGGCCACTCCGTGCTCCCCTCACAGGAGGTGCTGCATCATCCCTCCTCAGCAGCTGCACACCCGGACAGCACCTGCCGAAACACCGCTCCCGGCAGCACGCTCCTGCTCGTGTCAAACGGCCCAAGCACACCTGGCCTGCTTCTCGGGGGTTCTACCGCTTCGGGGCTTTTTGGGTTTAGTGGGGAGTTGAGTTCTGCATGGCAATTCAAAAACCATTTTAAGAGCACCTCCTTTAAAGGCTAATGGAAAATATTCAAGTGCTTTTACATGCCATGTAATTGTTTCCTTGTCTTGTGTGTTACTGAAAAAAGTAGTGTATTCCTAACACATGGAGTTCTAAGGCAAATTTTTGTTGCTAGAAAAGCCTGGATTAGTGGTATACTTGATTCATCCATTGGGGGCTGGAGTGTGCTTGATTCATCACTACAGCTTTAGCCAGGTGTTTAATGTCCTTTTCCTTTTCTTTTTTTCCCCCCAGCTGGCCGGATGCCTAGTTCCTGTTGCTTTTAATAGGAATTAGCCTTGCTTATCCCTCTGACATTTTTGAAGAATCTCAGCTTCAATATTTCCCCTGCCTAAGGAGGCAGAGCTCAGGCACACAAAGGCTCAGTCAGCAGCTGCCCCCCTGCCACTGCCCCCCCCGGCCCCCAGCCACTGCTGCCACCGCTTCCCACTGTGCCTCGCGTTCCTCTTCTTCCAAAAACACCGGGCTGGGTACAGCAGCCCTGGAAAAGCACCAGTGATGAAGATGATGCAAAGATTGAACATGAAGGGGGAAGATTCCCTGCAGCACAGCTGGGGATGTGTGCATGGGGAAAAAAGGGGAGAAGGGAAGGAGAAATGGGAAAATCCCCACTGGGAGTTGAGTAATGCTGCCGGGAGGTTTCTGCCTTCAAAGGCCAGGACTGCAGAACTGCTATGGGTATGAATCCCCACCCCTGCAGTGTGCCACCACCCCTCCTCCTGGCCCTCACTCCAGGCCCTATTCCCATCTTCCACATGTTAGTGTTGGCAAGGTTCACCATCATGTAGAGCAGGACACATCTCCTGATCAAGCCACTTAACAGAAGGATATGATGCACTTGCCCCCACAGTTTTCTCCTAGGCCTGGTTAGAAAAGGTTCTATGAGTATTTTGGTGGAAAGCTCTTCTGCTTTGCTGTGCTACACATGTTTAATTTGATTTATATGGGCTAGGGAACCACGTCAGGCACACAGGTCACTGCTAATTTTTTATTATTTTACTCTTTACATGTGTTCATATGGCATGTACTCTACATACCTGTCTTTTTGCCAGGAGAAGGACACTGATGGTGGGGTTTCTTTCCTTCCTGGTCAAAAGCCCATTTGGAGCTTTTTTTTTTTACACATTTTAAGCAGCCTGGTTGATAAGTCTTAGTTTTACTTTTTTTTTTAAAATTTGTCTGCAGGTGTAGTTGCACAAGGATCACTTGTGGAGTAAGGGTTTGACAAACCTTTGCTACCATTTCCTTGCACAAAGCAAAGCTAAAGCTAAAAGCAAGTTAGGCAATTTGCTCTTACAACAAAACATGAGCTAAAATAATGTACAGACTGCCCAAACCAAGTTTGTCCAAGGCGCCAGGCCTCGTGGCATGGAGCTACTGCCTGCTTGTGGGTGTATCTTACTGCAGAGGTGCCCCAGAGTTGCTGGGAGAGGAAAGTGCTACTGAGCACCTTCCACATAGGACTAAAATCAGTGCAGAATGATGAAAAATAATGCAGCCAAATCTGAAGTTTTCTATTAATTCCAGTTGCTTAACAATTTCAGTGGTTCTCATACTCTCTGAAGGCCCAGGGTGCCTGTAGATCATCGGTCTCCTGCAGCCCCAGGCAAGCACAAATGCTTTTCAAATCGTACCTGCCTGGGTGAGTACACTCACCTCATGGCTTCAGAGCTGCCTACATCCATACAGTTTACACTGACTAGGTGCTGTTTCAAGCTAATAACACCTAGTAAGGGTGAGCTAATCCCACCCAAACCCAAGGGAGCCCACTCAACCACCAACTTGCACCAGATTTGCTGTTGAACTTGTGCTCTCGACAGTGCTTTGGCTCAATTCATCTCCTGCTGCCTCTCCTGGTTTGTAGGAATGGTGTGGTGTTGGATCAGCTGTTGTGGTGATCCACCTGAGCTGCATGGAGATGTGATGGTGGTGCATTTGCATTAGTTTTCTTCTGGCATTTAATAACCTAGTAGCTCTGGGCCAGGCATGCCCCAAACACAAGTCTGCCCTGAAGGAGACATACAGGATCCTCCTTTGGACAGCTTCCAGCCATGCATGCACTGGAGGACCTTCAGTGCACATGTGTGGGGACAGATGGACAGACTAACCTGCTGTATGCAAAACTCCTGAAATTTCAATACAGAGTCAGCAACTCAGCTGACTTGTTCTAGGCCATTGCAGCAAATCACTTGCTAATGAGTCATCTGAAGAATTACTTACCCACAGCCGACCTCTTCATGCTGCTTCACCTTGCTGGCTGGTGATTGTGCCCCTGGACTCAGCACTGGTGAGACCACACCTTGAGCACTGTGTCCAGTTTTGGGCACCACTGGATAAGAAGGACATGGAGGTGCTGGAGTGAGTCCAGAGAAGGGAAACAAAGCTGGTGAGAGGGCTGGGAAACATGCGTTATGAGTACTGGCTGAGGGAACTGGGGTTGTTTAGTCTGGAAGAGACTGAGAGGAGACCTCATTGCTCTCTACAACTACCTAACAAGGAGCTTGTAGTGAGGCTGGTGTTGGTCTCTTCTCCCAAATTACTGATGATAGGATGAGAGGAAATGGCCTCAAGTTGCACCAGGGAAGATTTCAATTAGATATTAGGAAGAATTTCTTCACTGAGAGAGTGGTTAGACACTGGAATGGGCTGTCTGGGGAGGTGGTAGAGTCATCTTCCCTGGAGGTATTAAAAAAATAAGTGGATGTGGCACTTGAGGCTATGGTCCAGTGGTTGGGGAAATGTTGGGACGAAGGTTGGACTGGATGATCTTGGAGGTCCTTTCCAACTATGGTGATTCTATGATTCTAGTGGAGAGGGAGAGGGACCTTGGGGAGAACCTGTCTTGGCCCAGGCAGCTGTCTGGGAGCCCCACTGAGCCACCAGAGCAGCATCACCCACAGTGAGTGGGAAGGTGAGCAAGCGCAGGGGGCAGTCCAGCCTTCCCACACCTCAGCAGGGTGTGCATGTCCCCGTCCTGAAGCGCAGGCTGTGCTTCTAAGGCAATGCAGAATTCTTTGAAATGTCCACTTCTCTGGCAGCCAGTCTATTGCTGTACAGAGAAACTGCTTGATGGTTTTCTTATGCAGCCTCTGTGGGAAGTTTTTATCAGATCAAATATTTTGACTGGAGCAAGGATTTCAGTTGTGGTGCTGGGTGAGAATGGCAGGGCTAGTGGTGGAAAACACGATGTGTAACACCACCACTAACCAGCACCAGTGAATTTATTGTTTTCTTTTTAAACGTCCTATTAAACAAAACCCCAAGGCTGTAAAGGCCTGTAACTGGGCTGGCCACCATGGTGTGCCACATCCTGAGGCTCAAGAGCTGCTGGTCTCAGATAGGTCGTGGATATGGTCATGGCTATGGGTGACAAGATGCTGCCGATAGAACCCGTGTGCGTGCCGCAGCTTCCGCACCAGCCTCGGCCAGAGCTGCTGCCGGGAGCGTGGGCATGGGCCTGGCAATGAGGCGAGCTGGGACCAGGAGCCCGCTTGTGCGGAAGCCACCCACCATGCACAGCTAAGAGTGGAGGGACACCGGGAAGGGGGCCAGCCCAGTGGTGCCAGTCTTGCTTGCAGCATGGTATGGGAGAGATGGTGCCGAGTCTCATGTGATCAGCCGTGAGGGGAAGGCACCCTGATGCGTGCTCTGTGGAGGCTGTTTCACACCAGGGTTTAATGGACGGGCAGAACAGGGTCTCAGACATTGAATCTCATAAAACCAAATAGTCGAATCGAGTGGTGCAGCAGCAGGATCAGCTCAAGCTGGGTGCCTCCAGTGAGGAATGGCCATGAACAGATAAAACTCAGGGCAACTGTACCCTTACAGACTATTCACCCGCCCCTCTTGCACTCTTCACACTCCCCACACACCCTTTGGTCCAATAGTGAGTCTGACCTGACATCTTGTGTCTCCTTATTGAATTCCTTCAGTGTCTCCAGACAGGCCATTATCTTAACTAGTTGCCGCTGTTGTTGATGGTTGCAGCCTTGAAGCCTCCTTGTGTTCTGGTTTGTGTTGGCTCGGGAGGCCCTGTTTTGCTCAAGCAGGCACACATTCAGTAAAGCTAAGTGAAAGTTCACAGCTTGTGGGCTATGACTTCTGCAGATCCAGCTACTCATGCTAAGTAAAGCTAAGCAAACAGCATACTAAATCACACAGCATTGTTATTCTAATTCATTCTATTTAAAACTTTCTTATTTAAGCTAAATAACTAATATCTCTAAGCTAAATAACTAATATCTCTGGACAGTGAGAGGCATCCCTGCTCAAGGGGAGAGTTGCCTAGTGTGTTGTCTAGTTCCTATCCAGGAAGAATTCAGACTGGTCTCATGCAACCATCCGTCATTGATGAAAGATCTCATTGCTCCATGGAGCAACCTTGAGAGACATTCCCAGCTCAGGGAGAGATCACTGCCATGCAGCCACATTGCCTAGCAGGGAAAAGCACAAAGGCGGCTCCCTTAGGCTGTCACACTTTTGGAAAAAAGTGGTTGGCTTGTAGTCAAATTGCATGCAACAGGAGAGGTATGCATGAGACTCCTTGTACCCACAACTTACAGTGTCCCAAGTTCATAGACATTGGTCCTCGCTATGGTCTTCTCCTCTGTGGTTTTCCTAGAGGAGCTCTTGGCCTGGCTGTGGCTCAGGCCTTTATTTCCTTTGGAGCCTGTACCAAACTGCTGCTGGTTTGATTAAGGTGGGGGTCAAGAGCATCCATCACAGAAACAAACACAGCCAATAGCAGGAACCAAGAGCAGAAGGTGAAGCCAAAGCCATCAAAAGCCCTCTCAAGGAGGGAGAAACTTGCCATACTGAGGGAACGTTGGCTGTGAACCTTGAATGATGTCCAGTTGTCACAGGAAACAGGCACAGGTCAATGTTTTGAGGAACCCCTAGCTCCACATGATGGTCTTATACCTTGAGCAGTCTGTGGGGAACTGAAAAGAAGTTAACAACTGCCCAGGGAGCCAAAAATGTTTCTTTTTAAACTTTAATCAATAGTTGTAACCCATCTTGAAAAATCTGTCCACAGATCATTTTAATATTTGGTGGTGCTGAAGTTGGGTGCAGCACAGGGTTTAATGCCGGCAGGTGCTCATGGAGTGTGGGTGAGGGAGCCAGTGAGAGGCTACCTCAACTTTTTCTTCATGTAATTGATCCTTAAATAGGAGAATAAAGAAATTGTCTAACTATAAAAGAGAGATCGTCCACTAAAATATTTGTCTAAAACAGATGGATCTGGTGACTCAGATATAATACTGCCCCTGCTAGGAGCTAGCTGAAAAGCAACTGTGGTTTGACATTTAGGAAAATAAAAAAGATTGATGATGAACCTATTTAAGAAAAATGGAGGAAAAAAATAGTACTCCCAGGTGCCCTTTAAAAGATAAAAAAGGTTTATCTGGACCACTTCTCCAATCTAGCACCAGCTTGGTGGTGCATGTGCGCAAGGATGGGGTGTGGGACACGTCAGGAACTGATTTGTTACTCGTTGTTTTTCAGGATGGAGTTATGTCATTTGCAAACTCCCAGGGCACAGGTCCATAAATACTTCCAGCTTCTTTGTTTCAGTTACTTAATTGGGTTTTCCTTCATTATAGAATATGGCTATTTTTACCATAGCTTTTGTACCTTTTAAATTCACCAGATTTTTTCCTTTTGTGGTTTTTGGCTACTGGCCAGCCTTATGTTTGTGCTTCTTTCTTTCCATTGGCCACCTTTAGAAATACCTGCTGCTCTGCCCTCTCCTTCTGGGACTTGATGCTTTCATTCATCTTAGAAAAGCTTTCGCTACCCTGCAGTGTTCACATTCTGCTGAAGAGCTTCAAGATAGCTGTGTGCCTTCCTTGCAGCTTACCAAACACAGTGTAGTTGTTACAGTATTAGGTAGACTTTGACTCAAATAAAATACATCTGCAGATACACTTTTCATTTAGAAGTTTTGACTAATTGCTTGCTCCTCACTGTAATTTTTACAGCTAACAGGGAGTAGCTACAGCTGGAGTGGCAGCACAGCTGTTTTTCCCTTGCCCAAGCCTTTGCAGCACAGCTGCCAAGCGAGCAAGCACCCTGCTGCACACATTCCACCTGGGCATCCCTCCCTGGCTCACACCAGAGTTGGGGAAACTCACTTCTGACACTGTTGAGGTGACACCAGCTCGTGCCTCCCCACCTGCAAGCCCTGGCTGTGACAGCAAGAAGCCCAGCTGATGCTCTGGACTGTGTCGGAGGAGATATTTCCCCTTTTCCACTATGGCCAAGGAAAGCTCTCTATACAGCTTTTTGTAGGTAGAAGCTCTCCTGGGAGTGAAACCATAGTTTTGGCCCTTCAAATATCCCAATGAGCTGTTGAGTTTGCTTTCTTGGTTTGTCCTGAAGGTTTTCCCTCAGGACTGTGCATTAAGGGCTTCTCAGCCATTAGGTAAGTGGACAGAAGGATGACACTTTTAATAAAGTCCATTATTAAAGCATGCAAGTTATTGGAATGAAGCAAAGGCAAAGTGAAAAAGAAAGGATCCGATTGATGACCTCTTCCCTTCTTTCCAGTACAAAATAGAATCATAGAATCGCTATGGTTAGAAAGGCCTTCCAAGATCATCAAGTCCAACCTTCCTCCCAACATTTCCCCAAACACTAGACCATAGCCTCTAGGGCACCATCTACTCATTTTTTGAACACTTCCAGGAATGATGACTCCACCACCTTCCTGGGCAGCCTGTTCCAGTGTTTAATCACTCTCAGTGAAGAAATTCTTCCTAGTATCTAATCAAAATCTTCCCTGGTGCAACTTGTGCTTGGCTGGGCTGAAACAGTACCTATAGGCCCGCAACATAATTTTTCTCTTGTGTAAAAAACAAAAGAGACACTTCAAGAAAGGCAGCCATTTGGAATCACAGAATTGGTTTTGTCGGAAGAGACCTTTAAGATCATCAAGTCCAACCATTAACCCAATACTTCCAGGTCATCACTAAACCATGTCCCTCAGCATCACATTATAAGCCTTTTAAATACCGCCAGGGATGGTGACTCCACCACTTCCCTGGGCAGTCTGTTCCAGACATTTACAACCCTTTCTGTGAAGAAATAGTTCTTTATATCCAATCTAAACCTCCCCTGGCATAATCTGAAACTGTTTCCTCTTGTCCTATTGCTTGTTTCCTTCCACTAACCTTCCCATCCCACCTGCCAACCCCAAAGTCTATGTTTGGCAATGTCATGAGGTTTCAAAGCAGTTTAAGGACCTGCATATTTGTTAAAACAGCCTGTCCAAAGGCTGGTTTTAATTTGCTTTAATAAATTCAGAGGTTAAAATAGATGAGAACTTTGAAGCAGGTATTTTTAAACAGCTTGTTTTAATCAGCTGAATTTAAATTTTGGCTCTATTTTTCTAATTCCCTAAAGAAAAGTTGGTATTTCAAAAGCTCAGGGCTTCAGTTCAAGTGATTCACCCTGCTGCCGATATCATCTGAAACAAAACAAAGCATGGATCCAACAACCACGCTTACTAACAGAGAATTAAGCCACTAAAAACATTTTTTAATTGGCCTTTATGAATAAATCATGACATATTTCCCCAATTGCTCTCTTTTAGCTTTGTTTTAGGAGATATAATCCCCTGCATAAGAGAACCTCTGCCAATTTGTAGCGCATTATCCTCAAAGACGAGCAGCCTCTGAAGGCAAGATGGGCTCTGCTCTCCAAAACACACAGGCCAGTCATTAAACTGTAATGCTGCCCATCCTCCTCGCAGCAGTCTGGCTTTGTGCCTTTTTGGCATCGGGCACACACATGGTTTCAGAGATGTTCCCAAGGAACAACAGTGGGTTTGCTTCCCTTTTTGTGAATCCTGCAGGGTCTTCCTCAAAAAAGGAGCTGCTGCAGACCACTGTCCTCCTGATCCAGAACCCTATCTGGGCTCATGCATGAGTCCTCCAAGCCCCCAGTCAAATGCACACCTTGCCCATCCCAGGAATCACAAGAATTTTTTTCCCTTGCCATGGTATTTGGTTTCATACCCTCCACTGTGTACTTTCCCACACACTTTTCCCCAGATGTAGTCATGTCTGTCCCGCCTGGACAGAAGGTTTAGCAACATTCATCCTCACAATCTCTTTACTATTTTTACAGATCTTTCTGATCCCCTACAGGCTGAAATAAAGCAATGGGACTCTAGTGTGGCTTTGCAAAATGGAGAAGTCAATAAGTGCAGCTCCGAGTCCTGTGTCACCAGACATGTACACATGTAGGAGACAATTCTGCTGTGCTGATGCGTTCTTTGAGGAGCGTTGTTTGAGGAGCTCACTCCATCCAAACCTTCTGCTTTGATCTGATACCTTCTCAACATACCAACCCATGAAATGTAAGCTCAGAAATTATGTGCTGAGTCAGCCAAAACTCACTAGGTGTCTTCAAAAATAACTACACTGGGATACTGCCTAGCTGCTGTGGGGGTGTGTGTGCATGTATATATGTTTATGGTAAACAGAAGGCCGATATTTTCAGTTACTCAATGGCTGGGAGGAATGGTTTTCCTTCCAAGGAAAGCAGAGATTCCCATGTAGCTACGTGACACCAGCAGGTGAGCTGTTAGGAAACGCATCACCAGCAAAAAGACTCATGATTAAATTAAGAGTGGCCATTCCCCTTTTGGGACATTCAGCTAGTGGCTGTCCCTGACAGAGGCGACCACCTGGCCTGGCCTTGTCCTTCCAATAAGGTAATTATCTGCATCTCAGCTCTGAACATCAAAGACAAACTTGGCCAAGGGGTTTTCAGTCTCATTCCAATCCAGGTGATGGATCTTGCCTTTTGGATTGCTTTTTCTGTTTTTTGGCTGTTAAGGAAGACTAGGTGAGTGGCTGACACAGCTGTTCAGCTGCAAAATGACCATTGTGGGATGAACTAAGTCCTCTCCACTCCCACCAGATGTAATGTAATCTGGAGGAAGAGCAAGGAATCTTCTCTGTGAAATGCAAATGGGGATCACTCTAGACATCACACATGCCATATGAAATCATATGAAATTTAGGAAGAGGTTAAATAGTTGCAGTACACTCAGTCTTGATAACTAGTTCTCCTTTCATGAGGAAGTATGGTAGAGGAACTACAAAGAGCACACAATTCCCATTAGCACAAGCCTTGAGTTTTCAAAAACATCTGAGATTGTAATTAATTAAAAAAAAAAAAAAAAAAAAAAACAAACACAGGAAAAAAGGTACAGGGTATTTAGGGTATTTTAGTTTGTAGAACTTGCAGCATTCTATTTTCCCAACCATGGCCACAAGTGACAGACCTATGGCTGCCACTGTTGCTCTGGGAAGGAAGACTGGGATTACTACGTGCACTGGTTTTGGCTGGGGTGGAACTGATTTTCTTCACAGCAGCTTGGGTGAGGCTGTTTTGGCTTTGTGACCAAGCCAGCACTGGTAACAGAGGGACATTTTCATTACTCACCAGCAGTGCTCACACAGAGTCAAGGCCTGTTCTGCCTCTCACCCCACCCCAGCAGCGAGCAGGCTGGGGGCACACAAGAAGCTGGGAGGGGACACAGCTGGCACAGCTGACCCCAACAAACCAAAGGGATATTCCACACCACGTGGTGTTACGCTCAGCATATAAAGCTGGGGGAAGAAGCAGGGAAAGCAGGGATGTTTGGAGTGATGGTGTTTGTCTTCCCAAGTGACCGTTAATATGTGATGGAGCCTGGCTTTCCTGGAGATGGTTGAGCACCTTCCAAAAAAAAGCAGTGAATTAATTCCTTGTTTCACTCTGCTTGCATGTACAAGCTTTACCTGTTACACTGCTTTTATCTCAACCTGTGAATTTTTCTCACTTTTACCCTTCTGATTCTCTCCCCCGTCCTGATGGGGTGACCAAGCAGCTGGAGGTGACTTAGCTGCCTGCCAGGGCTCACCCACGGAACCATGCAAACTCGGCATCAGCATGTCCTTGGTGTATCTGAAGAGAGAACAAGCAGTAAAGATTTCTGCCAATCTCGTCACCGACTCTCCAAAAATCAACCACTTCATCAATCTGACAGGTTAATTTTTCTTAAAGCTGGACAAATATTTAAAAATCTGCTTCCCTGAGGTGCTGCTTCACTCAAGTCACAAGTGGTTGCAGAGGAGATAACAGATAAAGACATATTGTCTCATTTTTGTGTCCTTCATATTCTCCTAGAACAGCAGTTCCCAACCATATTTTTAAACAGTGTCACTGGTGCCACTTTCCCACTGGCCTCACTGTCCCTTGCCTCCAGCCTCTTTGTGCCCAGGCAGCAGGGGCAGTGGATGGGCAGCACAGGGACGAGAGGACAGCAGGGACCAAAGGTCTTTCCATGCCACTGTTCCCACCACGTGCTGGTGCTGTGCCCAGCTCATCGGGCCTGCGGGACCTGTCGGTGTGTGCTCCGAGCCATGCGTGTGGCAGCAACTCCCCACTTGGATGGCTGGGAAGGAACTGCCACAGTGGAATTTTTTTCCTCAGTTGCAATTTCTGAGCTGTTAAAACAAAAGATTAACACTGGTGAAAAGTAGCTTTAAAACTGTCTGGGCTGCCTTGCCAGCCCAGTGCAGAGCCAGCTTTTTGCCCTCTCTGCTGCGGTATAGGGAAGAGATTAGTGCCCCTGTTGTCCCTTGTGTTATTATGCCTGTCCACAGACTTATATTTTTTTTTAATTAATCAATTTGCTAAGTTTCAATCCTTGATCTAAGGCCATGTTTTTCTAGACTTGGGGTCATTTTGTCCCTGGGCTCTCCTGGATTCACTCCAACAGAGCCACAGCTGAACTAGAGCTCCCCAGACCCAGCTGGGCCCTGATGCCTCTTAGCTGAAGGGACAAAAGAGGGACAAGCCTCTTTTAAGCCATCCTCTTCTTCCTCCAGCCCAATGCAATGTGTTTCTCAACAGCAGCTCGAGGTGACTCAGCCAGCTGGTGATTCAAACTCTTCACATGCCACAGACACCCTCCGCTCGCACCAGCTGGATTTCGGTGTGCATCTGCCTGCTGTGGCACAGCCCTTCCTTCTTCTTTCCCTCCGTGCCCTCTGCTATAGCTACAGACGGTCACTGCCAGTTGGTGGCACTTGCACCGCTGCTTCCAGCCCGCTGAAGCTGGTGTGTCACCCACCTCCTCCTGACTGGAAATGCACAGAAAGTACTTAGGTGGTTGTGCATGTGCATATGCATAGGTGTAGGCTCAGGTTAAATAATTTAACAGCTTCCACCTATTTTATATTGATGGACTGACATGTTGCTCCAAGAGCGGCTTTCAACTTGGTCTGCATATTTTATTCATTGCTCCTGGCTTCTCTCGCTCCCTCCCACCTACAGACTACACAATTCCTTTGAGACTCAAAAGCACTGACAGGTCCCAAAATGGCAATAAGTTTAAGAGTATAGCACTGGAAGGGACTACAGGTTCTGAGGCAGAAAACCTACATTTCTTACCATAGCCCTCAAACATCTATCTGGCCCCAGCCTAAAAACAGCTACAGTTTTTCTTTTTTTCTTTGCTTGCCTTTACACCAAAGTGAAAGTAACTTTTTGCTTTTGTTGGCACAGGCAACTTCTTCCTGGACAATTCCAGTTGACTCAGTGCCCACAGAGGCAGGCCTGCTATTACATCAGAGGCACATGAAACCTGGTACTGGTGCCATGTTGCAGAGTCCAGGATGGCTCAAGGGGCATTTCAGAGGCTGCACCTACCGAAGCTGGCCGCTTGGCCGAGTAGGAGGAGCGGCTCCGTGCTGGCACCGCTTGCCACCTGAGCGGCCCAGGGGGAGCTGAGGGCTCCAGCAGCAACTGCTCTGGGTGAGGGTTAAAAGTGATGGCACAAAATCTAAACCAGGAACCTGATCCACTAGCCATCCTTTGAAGGCTCAGTAGCATGTGCATGGGCACCCAAGGGAAGTGGGGAACGCCCCTCCTCTCCCCCAGCTACTTTAGGCTACAATACAGGGAAATCCATCAGGAGTAGCTCTGCAGGAAGGGGAAGAGGGATTGCCTCTTTTAGCCTACAGCACAGCTCTTGGAGTCAGCTTGGGTTTCCAGACTGAGAAGCCTGGGAACAAGCACTGGTCTCATACCACCTGCATGATATGGTGGCAGGTGGTACCTGCAAAGAGTCTGTCTTCTTCAACCTCTCCCACTGTTGCTCTTTATATATTTTGGGTGACCCCATTGCACACTAGAGTTAAAGAATGTCACTTTGGTACATTCAGTTCACAGGAAGCATGATCCCATGCTATACAAGAGGTAGGTTATTAGTGCCCACTTTTTGCTGCATCAGGTAGGGCACCATTATACTTCACTAAGATCACTGTTGTGGCAGGTGTGAAGAGATGGAGCAACTGCTATGAATAAGGTGATGGAAGTGGAGCTCTGCTCACTGCTGCACTCCATCCACCTCATGCCACTCTGGTCACAACACTCAACCTTGCTCTCATCTTTAGTCCTGCACTGTCAAAATTGGTTTTTGCCTCCTTTGGGGTCACCATAACACCTTCAGGAATCTGGCTGACAATGTTCTCTCCAGACATCCAGCTACATGAAGACACGGACCTCAAGGGCTTTAGTACGTCACTGGTTCCTCTTTGGCACCAAGGGAACTTCAGCACCTTGGGATGCTCAGACTCCAGTGAGACAGGACTGTCACCTATATGTACAGCTTTTCAAATCTTTCCATTGGCAAAGCTGCTCTTTTACTTAGAAGTACTACTCTTGAGTAGTTGTTCAGGTCTGTGAAAGCACCATATTCAGGAATGGTATGCTGAAGACATCCTTACAACTACATGCATATATATTTTCATTACTGAAAAAACAGAAGCCTAGTGAAGTTACCTAGAAATCCAGGGAAAAAAGCTCCTTTTCTCTCTCTCTCTCTCTTTTTTTTTTTAAATGGATCATCCAGATCCATCAAAGCAGAATGCACACCAACCCCTGGTAGAAACCATACCTCTTGAAATCAGGAAATATTTCAGCAAAATGTTCCCAGGTCTTCAAATTGGTATGACACCTTTCTAGGGCGATGCTTTCAGAGCTTGCAGTTTTGACACTCTCCTTTGGTCCTGCAGACTTACCAGTTGTCTAGTGCTGCAGGATTTGAACACAGCGCAAACCTTGTGATGGACTGCATCTCACTTGCAGCATCACTCTCTGAGGAGGAGGCTGGGAGGGGAGGGAAAGCACTTTCCAAATGAAGAACCTTATCTTGAAATGCAACTCCTAGATGCTGGGATGCTTTGAAACAAAATGACTGGTTTCAGTCCTTGTCTTCAGGAAGGCTGAAACCAATCTGACCTCAAATGGTCATGGCAAACAAACGGTGATGGCAAAGTGGTGATGGCAAGTATCAAGATAGAGCTTTCAGTCACCTGCCGAAGGAGCCCAAATGCCCCGTTGGTGCACAGGTAAGGAAGTTACAGGTGTTAGTGCAGCAGTGCTGTTAGAGGGAAGGGAAGGTCTAGCCATTACTTTGGCAAACTGTACCACCAACTACAACCGCTTCATGCTGATGCCAACCCCTCCCCCTTTAACCTCCAACCAACTTGACACAGAAAAGATGCAGCTGAGGCCTCCACCATCTCCTCTCTTTTGCCAGTGCCTGCTCTTTTCTTCAGGGTTCTTTTCTTCCAAATTCTGACTAGGCTGACTCCCAGTACCTGCAGAGGTCTGTACACCACACAGCACCTTTACTTCCATGTTATGTCTCAAATGGTGAATTTTCTCTTTTCCACAGAGCTCAAACTGTAAGATTCCAGAGAATCCTAAATCACCCTTTGCTTTACTGAAACTTTTGACTGGTTATGCTCAAAGTTGAATGAAATTAATTGTAATGGAGAGACCTTAAAGATCCCTGTTGTTTTTACAGTTGTCTTTGAACTACTAACTGTACTTGGATGAACCTTCTAGGCAACAGCAGAGTGAATTTCTGCTATGGTGGGTTTTGTGTTGTGTTTTTTTTTTTTTTTTTTTAAATCTACCTAATTTATGGGAAAAACAAAACAAAACAACCAACCAACCAAACAAAAAAAACAACAAAAACAAAACCCCACTAATACCTAAAATGCAACCAAATGCTCTTCCTCTGAAACCAGTTTCTGCTGCATCTACGGAAATAAAAAAGCAGAGTTCAATGGATATAACCAAATAGAAGTACCATCGAGCTGAAGTCTAAGGCAGAAGTTCTGAAAAATGTTGTCATCCTTCATCGTTCCATGGGTCTCATAATCATTCGAAGTTTAACCTGCACCTATCTACTGTGCAATCTTAGAAAGGAAAAAAAAAAAACTAACTAGCTAGAGCAATCAATTTCAAAATTTTTCATTAGCTGCAAGTATATAAATTGTGAACGACAGAATTCAGTAAAGTTTCTAATTTAAGTCAAAGGCATGTCAGACCTTATTCTGCACGTTTGTGACCATGCCCAAGGGACATCACCGAGGTGTGGAGTTAGCATGCTGACTTCACACAACAACTCCATGTCCCCAGGTACCTCTGCGTGGTCAGTTGGTTAGTTGCACACAGAAGCTAGCATTATAAAGGAGTCTTAACTCTTGAAGGGTCCAAAAGTATCATTATTTGAATCAAGCTGGAGAAACTGTTCACACTCTTCCAGCAAATCTTTAGGTTTAAAATACTTCTCCCACCAAATGTATATTCATGCATCTATCTTCCCTTCATCGCACCCACTCTCCAACTCAGTAATTTCAAAAGCTTCCTTTCTGTAGTCTTTAAAAATAAGCAAGCCAGCAAAAAAACCAGAAGGAAATAACTTGTTTCAACACTGCAGTTCTCCTCCTCCAAAGCAGATGATCCTTGTCTGCCTGCTATTCACATGTGTATTAAAGGTTCTTGCCAATGAAATATAGTCTGGTTCTTCCCTCTTCTCATACCTCATGACTGCTCCTTCCCCTTAGGGCACGGCCCAGCTGCAGCAGCAAAGGGGACCTGTGAAGGCTGGTCCTCAGTGCTGACTCACGGGTGCAGGGTCTGGAGCACACCCACCAGGTCACGCCGTACCCTTGCCAGATTTCAGGAGCATGCACAGCAGGTAAACAACAGAACAAGAGACAGTCCAGCTCATGCACTTTTTCCATCATGAAAGTTTTGGGAGGGTCCTTGAGAACAGAGGAACCAAGATGTACTTGAACTCCAAAGACAGTACTGGCTGCATCCATGACAAATGCACAGAACACCAATCACAGAATTATTTACTGGAGAAGAATCAATAAACCCAAAACTCTTGTTATGTGGAAGGAGCTAGAGGATGTCCACTTCTGCTACTAGACGAGTAGCTACTGTAGCAAGTGTGAATTATGGAGCTCTGACAAAGCACTGAAGGTCTTTCAGAAGGCTCTGGACAGGACAGTTCAGGTTTGGGTTGGTTTTCCTGGCTTGCCTGATAGAAACAGTCTAAATTACAGGTATTAGATGTGATTGCACCAAGATATAATCCAAACACTTACATTTAGATTCACCATTTTTCTCACCCCAAAGTTCAACCACACAGCTGTCCTGAGCTTTAGGACCAGGGTCACTCAGCTTATAGACCAACCTGCAGCTAGGGGTGTTACCATCCCCCTGTCTGTCTGTCCCTCCATTCCCTCCCCTCCCCCTGCAAAACTCTACAACTTTTAAATGTCATAATTCAAACTGCAGTTCATGGCTCCTTTAGAGAGCATAATGTGTGCCTGTAAGGAAATCACAAAATATTTCAGAAGAGATCTTGAAGTTAACAGCCACAGTTCAAATCACCCAAAATGAGCATGGAGTTGCCTATAATGGTAACTGTTGCCATCAGCTCAGCTCTACCAAAGGGCATGTGTGAGTGGCAACACTTCCAGGCAGGACTTGGAGCCTTCTGTCATTTCTCCAAATATCAAACAAAGCTGCAGAAGATCTGGAATGTATGTAGTACTGCTTCAACACTGACCCAAGAAGCTCTCTTCTCACAGAAGTGCCATTTCAGCATTGTGAAGACTGACTGGAAGCATGCATTGCTCTGCTGTGCTTTTGAAATTACAGTAGGAGCTCATTGTTCTTCAGCAGGTGTTTCCTCCCACAGCATATTCGGGTGACAGCACTTGATGGCTGAACCTGGTCATCCCAATTCAAGAGGTTAGAGGGCAACCCACCTCCTGGCTTCTCCAGCTGGACAACCATTTTAAGGATAAACACTAAGATCTCCCACTCAAAACCACCTGCAGCAGCCTAAGTAACTGGATATACAGGAATGTTCTTAGGTAAGTTATTTGGGAGAAGAGAGGCTTAAAGTCAGGGAGAAGAGCAGCTATGACTATGCATTTATGGAAGCAGTTACGGAAGTTCAGTGTGATAGCAACAAGAAAACTCGCACAAAAACAACTTAAATGACTTTATTTTTAAAGTATATTAGCACAATATTTACAAAATTGTTTCATGTTTCATAAATAAAAACATTTTCTTGGGTAAAGACTATAGATCTGTATTTAAAATGTCTCTAAATTTATATATACACACACATACACACACAAATGGAAGCATACAGTTATGAACAACTTTGGTTTTAAATTACTGGTGGGAAAGGGCTGAGCACACCGATGACTTTTTGAACTCTTGCTCTTCAGTTTGTACCCACAAGAAATCCAGACGAGAGCCCTTAGCGCAACAACTGGATGGTGGGTCACTCCCATTTCTGGGGTGATTGACCCTGTAGTTTGTACATGCCACTGAGTTCCTTGGGTTTCAGCAATGCCTGGAACAGCTCAGCCTCATCCCACAGCAACACAGATGGGTTCTACTGCAGTCTGCTGTACAGAAGTTAACATAAAACTATTATATATAATTTTTTTTTATAAGGCAGAATACCTCAAGAGATTTTCAGTTGGTTTGGGTTTCATCCTTCCAACTGCTCAGCTTTCAACTTGCCAGAGGGAATCACTAGTTATAAACAGGGAGCTCTGCATGGTACTTAAGTAAATTCTTAAACTGAATTATTAATGAAGAGGAATTCTCCCATCTTTAAGCAAAGATTGCTGTGACTGTGGAAACAACCTGTATCAAAAGATTCATATACAGGAGCTCAAATCTTACATGAATATTCCTACTGGCAAACTTTAAGGTATGAAAGTGTAAACCATATGTACTTAAAATGTTTTATCACATGAATAACCCTCTTTACTGTGGTCAGTTCCACCGATTTTAGTGAGGGCTGGGCCACGCATTGCTTTAAGTGGTTCAATCCTGCAGCCCTCACAGGACTGTTTATGAGAGTAAATATTGTAAAATCAGGTACCTCAATTTTATTTTGTTGAATTCTTGATGCAAGGTGGCAGCATTGAGACTTGGAGCTCAACATGCAGAGACCTGAACCTCTGCAACATGCACCCACAACATGGATATGAACCTGGTTATTTTATAACATCCAACTCTGAGATGTGCCAAATTACTCCAAATATTTTAAAATATGGATTTATTACACTACTATTTGGCACTAGCTTTCCAAACAAAGCTTTACACTGTTAGAAGGAGAAGAACGCATGTGCCTTTGTATATTACCATAAAGACAAATAGGAGACAGCGTCAAGATTTCTACAAAGTATACAGAAAGTCCAAGAGAAGCCAACGCTATTGAACAACTCTCAAAACAGCTGTAAAATGTGGTAAAATCTCATGGAATGTGCAAGTCCTAGAAAACTGATTTTTAACTGCACCACTTATATATATACAGAAACTGAGCCTCCTCACTTCTCATCAGCTCCTCCTACTTACTTTCTATTTTATGGATTTGTGACGTAACGGCAGCACCACAAACTCGGGTCAGGAATGAAATAGCTCCTTTTGCCATTCAAGAAAACAGATTTTGAAATTCTGTCAAAAATACATTAAATAGGACAACTCCTATTTTTATGAAGCATCCATGACTTGTACAAATTCACTGAGTTAAGAAAGCCTGAAAATTGCTTCCAGTACCACACACTGCACAACGTGAACTCACAGAAGAACGACATTCAGCATGAAAATGAGTGGCTGCTGGGCTCCGTAATGCCAGTGCTGAACTAGGCCCCAACAGCTGAGCAGTTCCCCATCAAAGAACAGGGAATGGGCACAGAGAGGTCTCTCACTGGGCCAGAACACCAGCCACAGAGCACGCATGACTACTGTCTGTAGAGAGGATTACCACTGTTCTGTGGAATTAGGAGAACTCAGTTAATAACTTCAGGAGAGCTGGGAGTGAACTTTGTACTTACACAACTTTGTGTATAAGTGTTTTATTTCTTTATGAAAATTTTGCTGAATGCCAGACAAGATGTATTTGTACAATTTACTCCCTGCTTGTATCATAGACACATGACCATACCTTGCCCATGCACACGAATAAAGAAAACAGTAGTCTAAATGGTATTGCAATCTCAGGGCTGAGCAGGCCCATTATCAAAGCAGTGACTAATGATAGTTCTTGAAAATAATACCACTAAGGATTACTGCAGGGAGACCCTGTAGTGGGCAAACAGTGCTTTTTGTATCCTCACCCTCAACCATCCTCTGTCTACCACAACAAAAAAAAAATGAAGATCACATGTGGGCAAACCACACGTGTTCCTCGCTACAGCTGCTGTGACTATAAAATTACATCAGTTATAGAAAAAGCACTTTTGCCACACATGCAAAACAACTAGTTTCCTGAATTTCATCTCGTTGAGTAGTGCATCTTCAAGGCCACGGTGTATCAACAACGGTGTACTTTTCACACATCACATCACATAGCTCCGCGGTTCTGGGAATTTATAAAAAGAAGAAAAAAATAGATTGTTTGGAAAGAGCAGCAACATTTTGTGCTGTCTACCGAAGTTACAGCTTAAAAAAAAAATTATTTTATTTAAATTTTAAACTTTGAAAGCATGCTTAGTGCTCAAACAATGTAAAAGAGTGGTATTAACAGCAAGTGATGTTTCAGCCTCTCCACAGCAGAAAAGTGGACACTGTCTTGGAGCTCCAGCTCAAGCAGTGGAATAAGCTGTCGCAGCTCCCAGACTTAGCTCTCTGTCCCAGCCTGTCCTTACTCCTAATGCTGGTTTACTTCCACATCCTGCTTTGTAAGCCAGTGTGCTTCAGCATCTGACTCATCCTCCCTTCAGTGTGTGTGTGAACTTTCAAGGGAAGGTTAAAGTAGAAAGCAGGTAAAGCTCTACAGGTTCCTGCCTCCAGCTTGGAAGGTAGAGCCCTTGCCTCTCATCAATAAAACCCTGCTATTTTTTAGTATTTTTTCTGCCTTTCAGGGCAGAAAAAGCAGATAGACTTCTAATGCTAACCCAAAAGTCAACTGAATTGGATGTTTAGCAATTCCTGTGCTTTTGGAAGCTCTACCTCAGCACTAGAAGAGGAAGCAGGTTTTTATAAGCCTAAATGAAATCCAAGAAGAAACAGTCAAGTTATTTAAAATTGGATCTTCGAGAAAAACTCCTTCAGTGGTATGTGGTAACTGTATTGATCCCATCCTTGTCTCCCTTCTGGTCAGTTTCAAATGTAATAGACTGGCAAGAACCTACTTGTTTCCTGATCTCAAACCACTGCCCTGAAGAACAAGCAATAGCCACTTCGGGAGCAGCACCTACCTTCCACTCCTCCCACTTCAGGCTGTACCAGCTGCTATACATTTTATCAATGCATTTAGGAGACACCAACGCAGTCATCCTTTGTTACAAAACTATTTGTATTCCTATTGGTTCAGAAAAAAATCCTACAGCGTATCTGGATGAATCATGTAGTACTCCTAAGTACCATAAACCCAGTAGTACAGGCTAGTTGTAAGGATGCCTGTTTTTAAAGAATCAGCTGATATACTTTTTTCCAATTAGGACTAACTAGTACCTCATTCATTGCCACCTAGTCAATTCATGCCTTCTAGAAGTGGTACTATACAAAAGTATTTCAAGTACATTAACAGACTTAAAGTGACCTTGCTCTTTACCCTGTCTAGCAAAATGTTGTGCAGTTTGATGCAGGAGCACCAGACCAAGGGTCTAGTGGTACCTCATGACAAGCTTCCTCAGTCTGCAGGAAGAAATCTAAGAACCAGTAGCAGCAACAAGTGCTCTTTATCCTACTTCCATGAAAGGGAAGAAGGAGCTTCTGAATAGAGAAGAATCAATAAAAAACTGTTTTCATTTTCAAACCTGAGCATCTAATCTAAAATTTAAGTTCCTTCTCTTACTCTCCTTATGGATATCAGCTGCAGGAACCATGAATCTTCACAAACTTGGCTATCCACTTCTGGCATCAGTCTGGGAATTTTGGGCCAAGTTAATTAATACATTCCCTCTCATTTCATGTCTTATTATAAATTACAAGTGGTGTATTTACATATAGGAGGTGTTGCAATCTTACAGGCTGTTATGAAATCAAAAAGGGCAAATCCCAGCACTGAGGATATTTCAAATAAGAAGAAATACTAAGTTATGCTAGGACACTGCAATATACATCTTGGTTGCCTACAGTGCACCTAGAGACCTCAAAGTTCATAACTCAGACTTCAGAAGAAGGTTGAAATTATTTAAGCAGTTCTTAAATTTTATTAATATGTGTTTCGGTTCTGTTCTTTTTTAAACACTACCATCTGAACCTGAAAAACAATAAATTGAGTGAAAGCTGACTGGAATATGAACAATCTAACAAAACCCTGAGAATTTAAATAACATCTGAAGAGGGGGAGAGGAAGAAAAGTCTACTTTTAAACTACTTTTTTTTTAACTTCCATGGGAAGTTACCAATTAAGTACATAGAGAAAGCTTAGTTATATTAACCATAAGAACAAAAAAAAACCAAACCAAATGCAACAACCCACCACCACGGAAACAGTCCATGCATCTTAAATACTATATTAGTATAAAGGAACTATACAAACTATTTGACTTTCCACATTATGTGGAAATAGAACTATAAAATAGTGTGTTTGACTCATTCTCTTCCCTGTTTAGAAATACACATTCTTCCCCAATGTGTGACACAGAAAATATGTATTCTTTCTCTTCAGTCAAATGCAATTTGAGTAAGAACAGCCCCTGCACTGAAACCTGTCCTCCAAGTTTCATCATATTAGCACTGGGCAATTCTAAACATTAAAATCTTGAAATAATGTTAATTAAAATAAATATCTGGAGATATATTTGGACTTACCATCATTCTAACATCACTCCTTTTGCATCTTTAAAAGCCAAGCAAATGGATTAGTAATGAGCAAAACAGCAAGAAACGTTTCATAATTAATATTCAGATTAATTCTAAAATTTGGATTAGAAATTGCTAGTACTCCACATGCCAATTAGTGAACAGAATAGCAAAAAGAAAATCAAATCAGTCATCCCTTTCTCACCGTAAATTCTCCCCCATCTTAAGCACTACCAGAGTTTCCCAACATCATGGCAGAGCTTCCCCAACCCACGGAAATGTTAGAGCAACAAGGATAGATTTGGCTATAGTCAGAAGTATTCCACCAAGATAAATGCTTATGAAGAAGAATTAACATCAACTTTCAAGACCTGTCTTTCCCTCTTTAAAGTTGATATTTTTGCAAAGTGAAGAGGGTGGATCTAATATGCTGAGATATTAGATCTGTCTTAAAGTCAAGCAATGCCACTGGCTAGCAACCACAGAACAAGGAGTCTGGAGCTGCAGAATTTCATTGAAAGAATAACTTAATTTCATTTATTTCATTGAGAGAACTCTTACTGAGTTGGCTTACAGAGTCACTTAAGGTGCCATACTGATCTGCCATCTCAGTGCTGTTGTATTGATAACGGCAACTATTATTTTGACCTTTTTCTATAAATAATCCCTTAATTAGAAGATAAGCCTTGAATATCACCTACCATTTAGTGGTTCTTCTACAGCTTTCTGCAAAACATTTAAAAATAGATATATGTATAAAAAGCCTTCATGTTTACTTTTGGCTCGCCACAGTTAAATTACTCTAATTGACATATACAGTAAGTAGTGATTCTACAAAAATGGAGAAAGCTGAACGTTAATAAAATTAATGACTAGAGCTCTGAAAAAAATTGTATCAATCAATAATGGCATTCTCCAGGTTATTTTTCCCCAACTGTAAATTTTTTCTCAGATGAAATACCTCTAGGTGGCAGCAAAAGGCATGCAGATGCTACTTTTAAACTCTAAAAGCAGATTATTTCTGTAAGTTGATCAATGGTTAGTAATAAAGCAGCATGACTAAAAAAAATAAAATATTAGCCAAGCAATCAAGTATACTCTCCTCAAAACAAAATAAATGACAGCTGTGCATTTAGTCTGTTAGACAATCATCAGAAGCAACACACACAATTTACAGAGATGTTAAAAAAATCAGTAACTGATTAAGATGGGAGATTTCAAAGTATGCAGCTCTTTCCCCTCAGACTCAAGAAAATACCAAGCATCATTTTGTAAGCATACCCCAGTATCAAAATTAATCGCTTGACACATTGTTTTCCATAGTCTTTAGATCACACAGAATCAAAGTGCATTTTCAACATTACTTCACATCTATTTATTGCCTCAAAGTCCAGCTATATATGCTGAACAGCCATGGATGGAAACGAGCAACATATTAACACACCTAGTTTTCCACTAGATCTTTCCATAACTTCCTCAAACTCATGGGCACAAATTACCGTCACCTGAATTCCTCTGTATCTGACCCTCCACTAACAGCAGCTGCAAAACCTTTTTGGTGGCTGAGATTTCCAATCACCTAGTTTTAAAAAAAATCTTCTCATTTCATTCCTGTTGTCAAATCAGAGAGTAACATGGTGCTCACTACTATGTAATTGTGGCTATTTATTTGTCAAATCCTTGCTGCAGTGTAGAAGCATCTTGTGAATAGAACAGCTCATAAAGAGAACAGAGTTCCACCAAGGAAGTTATTTAGGATGTTGGTTTCCATTTCAAAGCTTATTTACAGACAAAAACTAAGTTTAAAAAAAAAAAAAAAAGAAAAACACAAACTCTTGCCCCCTTCACCTCCACAAGTAACCATGAGCATGTTAGGTAAAGGCAAGACTGCATCTTGAAAGAAGGGTATCTGTAAAACACTTCGCAGCTCATTTTTATACTGAACTTTGTGAACCTCTTCTTTTCAATTTTCTATTTTAAACTCTCTGCACTTATATTTGTTCCATAAGTAAGAGACCAATCCTCTGAAATACTATTCCTTAAAATGAAAATGGATGAGAAAAAGCAAAGAAAAAAAAATCCCCCCACTCTGTTGTCCTAACTGCAAGGAAATTTTACTGGTATTTTATAGTCCTGCCTCTTTACTTGCTTCTGCAAAACTCTACAAATCAGGCAGTTCATACACATGGATCCTTAGGAAGCACTGCATATATGCATGAAAATTCCTGGTTTAGGAATGATTACTCTAGAATTCAACAGAACTGACTGAAAAAACTCCTTTAAAAAAAAATCAAAGTGCTTTTCCATTTGTTCTGTGTTACCTAAAGACAAATACTCTGCTTTCAGATAGTCTCATCAAATTAAGGGGCATTATCAGAAAATAAGAAAAAAAGATCAAGTCTATAGCATGGGAACTCAGGAGAATATTAAAGCATTCTGGTGTAAAACACCATAGGAAAAACAAAACAAAACAAAGTCTTTGTTATAAGCCACCTAGATAAAAAAAAAAAAAAAGGCATTTTCCATTCACCTTAATGAAAATGCATTTTTATTTAGGTGAGCAAAAGGTTTGTATGAATTCATGTGAAAGAGTGCACAGTAAAAACAACACTAAACTTCCCTTTACATCCACCACCTTTTTGTGACAGCCCTGGAAACTCCACTTGGGCACAACAGTCAGAGTAGCTGTCAGGTAAGGGTGGCAATTACAGTACTATAGACACATTCAATAGGGACAATGAAGACCACCGACTCACTCAACATTAGACATCTGTTACACAGCCAGAACTTTTGCTTGCTACCAACCTGGTCTGAATTCGAACTACTGGAGAAAGGTTCAGTATCTCACTACAATCCCCTGAGCCATCTAGTCACCCCAAATTTATTAATTTTAAGCTTACCCCTGGACGAGGATGATCTTTCATTCTGGGACCTACAATAGTGACCACAAAAAAGTGACCAGGCAGATGAATAAACGTCATGAGCAACTGAATAAAAATATCTACTGATAAAACTTGGAGCAGAGTAGCAACACACAAAACTGAAGCTTCCTCTATCCAAAACTAGTTAATATGATGATCTGTAAATTCTGAAAGCCTCTAAGCTCTCCTCTGTTTAGGAGATGAATAATCTTACAACATAGTCTATGAATTGTCTCACTCATGCATTCAGCTCTGAAAATGACTTGCACTACACGCTATTCTTTCTGCTTATTTCGGTATGCTGGAACCTACCCCAGCAGTCACAGTTGACTTCTTTAGCCAGCATAATCAAACTACAAATGCAATACTTATGCAGACCATTAGCACATAGCAGAGTCATACATACAAGTGGCCCAAAATCATTAAAAAATACTTCTATTGTTATTAGAAAGGCTTGCCTCATTTATGTCACATTTTCGAGTCATCTTCATCTATCTCAGATATCAATTATTAGACATTCTGCCTTCATCTCTTCCGTACTGGAAATCCTCCATGTTTCAAAGTCTGCTCTTTCTGACCATGCCCACACAGGGTGTACACATACTGAACGTGGAAGACTGCTTAGTTCAGTGCAGCCTAGGGACTGTGCTGGCTGCATACACATCCACTTCAGTCTGGAAGCAACAACACATCCTCAGCTGCGTGGTTCTGTGTCCAAACTAACAAGCTGTTGGAAGAGCCTTCATGCACAGCTTGAATCAAAGTCACTTTGCTCTCAGTCCCAAGCTGCAAAGTCCACATAATGTTATGCTGTGTACCAGCATTCCAATTACACAGCACTGCTATGTTTTTAGCTTATTTAGCAGGCCTTACCAGCTTTCATATCTTTAAATCTCTCATCTTTTACAGATCTGGTGAACAGACCAGTTTCTGAAACAAGTATTGCTTCAGTATTGCTGTTCTTCGCTCCTGGCTTTAACAATTAAGCTTAAGAAAAAACATGATTCACTAAAATGAAGGGTGAGCATTCAAACTGTTCTTATTTTGACCTACCTCTAACCAGTGGAAATCACCAGGCAGATTTTACTTCTTTAAATTCATATTTTGATAAGCTTTTGTCTGCTCCATCCCATAACCAACTCTACAGGATCCTTGAAATCCTTCTGCTCTCTTCATTCTAAGTTTCAGCTAGCCAACTGTGTAAATGCAGAGCAAGACCCATCCTACAGTTGAAACACTATTCCTTAGGAAACCTGACTCTGTTGAGCTCAGGATAGTTTATTATGATAAAATTGCACATTTCTTTACTCGAGATTCCCCACAGGCTCTATGAAACAAAGTCAACCTATTCAGACAACTTTTCTGTAATTTTTTTAAACTATGTAATTGTGAAATCACACATTATGTTCAAATAACCTGTGTCTACCTCTGAGAAGTACAACAGAGAAAATTGCTTTTCTGAAAATAAAACACATAATGCAGAATATTAGGTGCTACTTACCCATAATAAACACGTAAGCCAGGCTAAGCAAAGTTGCAATAGCCATAATAGCTAAACCAGCAATCAGAACAGATCCATGTAAGGGAGGACAGGCTGTTAAAGACACGACAGAAGAAACTGTATTATCTGACACAAGTAAAATCACAAGCTTTTATTTTCAGAGATAACTGAGATAAAACCAGACATGATTAATTTCTCTTTCAAGCTATCACAGAACTATTTTTGCATCTCTTTTTCTGTACGCATTGTTTAATGATACAGGGGCATGTACTGTTTTATCTTGTTTAGCTGTACTATACTACTACAGTTTATCCATTCTGCTGTCATTCACTGCAATTGATAACACTCTT